>NW_026863399.1:0-38592 GCF_026571515.1 Ruditapes philippinarum | reverse complement strand
GACTCTGGAATTCCCAGACATCACAAAATCCAGCATTTTGTAATAAAACACATACTTTCGACGACCAATTAACAGTAGCAGTATTGTGAAAAATGTCTTGTCTTTGGTCCTGATTATACAGTTTTCCATTTTTCGACCATACAATTTTGAAAAATATTTAACAATTCGAACATATCTATTAATGTACAATGGGTATCTGCCCAGTTTTGCATACAGTGGTAATGTATTTGTTGTTCGTTTTACATTAAGCAGCCATTTGCAAAATTTCTTATGAACCCGCTCTAAATTCTCAGCCTTTAAAAGGCCCCAGACTTCGCAGCAGTCGTAATTCATTAGCATGGTGACAACGGAGTCAATTATCACTGAAAATACCTTAAATGAGATTTTTTGCTTAGTAGATTTATCAACCTTTTCTGAACACATTCGTGATTCAATTTTGGAAGCAGTTAGTCCAAAAATGTGTTTTTGAACGTTTTAAAACGGTACCTGTACCATTTTTATCTGCTATTCGCGTAACCTGTCAATTATCGATAACGCTCCGCCCCCTGTTGAGGCACCAATGAGGGAAATCGGTAGTTCCATATATGCGTGAATTACCGGTCCATGCTGGTCCATTCTACTCGTAATTCATGTATCGTACAAATACCGTACATCTTTATGAATATCGTCTACCTTTTATTTAGCCTTTTTTATAAGATAAGAAATTGTCGGCCAGTGTACGTAACATAATGTATGAAACATAAATAATTAAGCCATGGAGTTGAATAGTGTATGTATATATGTGCTAAAGCATAGCGGCAAATCGCACGACCACGGGGTTTATTAAAAATATAGTTGCTAAAATATCCATAATGTGTGAAAATAATTTGTCTGTCCCGTTAATCTGATAGATATTACATTGAGTTTATGGACTTTTGTACGGATTCAAGGGCTGCTTTACATTCAACCTCGTTTTCTAACAATGTCAAGTAAAACAACAACAAAAACAGACAACATTTTTTTTTATTACCCTTCCAGATTTTTTCCGCCTTTTTGATTGGATATTGATCACCCGAAAGAAATTGATATAACCGAGCCAGACGGGTAATATACACATTAAATTTCCCCGATTGGTACCCCACGTTGTAAACAACATGCGCCGTGCGATGCGCGTACGGTTTGATTTTACGCGATATAAATTCCGATTTATAAGCACTTTTAAACTATCAAATGATTAATATTTACCAAAATAGAGTAATGATACATATTCTCGTCAGTATAGGAAACAAATATGACCTTGTGAAAGCTTGATATTAATTCCAAAAAAGTGCGTTCAACAGACTACTCCTTTTCTCTTGTTTACATCCGTTATGTTCGAAAGAAAATACGTCATGTATTTATGTGACGTCATGTTATGGTGAAGGGGTATCCTAAAGGGAATCTTATTTCGACGTTTCATTTGAAGTAGCAATGATTTATTTTAAAATCGTCTTAACTCGGCACGGGAAGGGTAATAAAATTATTATTTTGGTTTTGGAGTGATATATGTGGATATATTACCTGCCAAGATAAAATATCACCCTCGCCTAACGGCTCGGGTGATATAAATCTTGACAGGTAATATATCCACATATATCACTCCAAAACCAAAATAACATATAATGTGAACGCCTATATGACTTGTGGTAAGGTGTCCCTGACAAATTACTAAACCATTTTAGGTTGTCTAAGGATGATTATTTCTCTATGAATCGATAAAAAAAAGATAATAAAATATATTATCGGTGAATGATTTGAATAAATTGTTCGCCAGTAAATCGAACACATTACTAATAAACCTAGGACAAAGTATGAAATTTATTGTATATCCCAGTAGAAACTGGATCTCTATGTCGTGCATATATGATACGTGTATTCATGATAATAGAAGTCAAAGGTCAGATCATAATGATCGAGTGATACCTTTTATTTCTATTAAAATATGTGAAGCATTTATATCAATTTGGAGGAAAAAAATATATAATATTCCCTTCTTATTTGTACAGAAGCTCAGTTTTTTGTAATTCTAATTTATATTTTAACGGAATTTCATACACGAATACACAGACAGATTGACACTGGTATAATATAATAAAAATGCTGATGAATCATTGATAATAATAATAAACTTCAAAAGTGAAACAATTAAATACCCCGCTAGCGGTGCGCAAATACGTTCCAATTCCCCCGACCGAGTGCCTCAAATTTTACCGAAAGTCACGTGACATGTGCGACCGATACCAGACGGACGAAAAATAACGTTAAGATTTGAAGAAATTTCTGTTATAAACTGATATTAATCAGCAAGTTTTCAATTGGTCAGATGTCCCTGGGTCATAAAATGTTGTTAGAGTATGTTACTGCAACTTGTGACCCTCTCTAGTGCGATATTTGTGTATTATGCAATTATTTAGCGTGAAATGTAGGGGTCCGAGAGAGAAGAAAAGTGAAAGCTTTTTACAGAAATTTAATATAAATCTTATAGAGGAATTAAATGAAAAACTTGACGTTTTGAAAAATAGCGACAATTTTAATCAGCAAAATGCAGATGATTTAGTTACAAATATCTCCTCACTATTTCTTAAAACTTCTGAGGAAGCATTTGGCTATAAAATTAAAAACAACAATGAAGTAGTAAATAACAATAGCTCTTGGTTTGGATATCAGTGTAGGAAAGCAAGAAGAAACTTTCATAGAGCGAAATATTTATATAAATTAAGAAAAACTGACGAAAACAAATATAATCTTAAAGAAAAAAGTAAGATATACAAAAATACTATGCGTTCGTTTAAAAATAAACATTTGAATAGAAACATTGATAAATTTCGCAAATTAAAAATCAAAGATCCAGGAAATATTGGAATTTACTTCGTAATAATAACAGTCAATGCAAAACGGAAGCAAGTATCGATGAAATGTATGAATTTTTCAGAAATGTTAATTTTTCAAATGATGGAACAATTAATGACAATAACACATTTGATCTAGAAAATAATGAGCAATCAAACCAAAACGAATCTATCAATTGTCCTATAACATATGAAGAGATTGATAAGGCAGTAAAAATGTTAAAAAATAATAAAGCATGTGGGTTAGACCAAATAGTTAACGAACAAATAAAATGCTCATATAGTTTAATGAAAGATACGTATTTCAAACTTTTTAATTTAGTATTTGAAAAAGGTGTTATACCTGAAATGTGGACTATTGAGATAATAAATACAGTATATAAAAACAAAGGCTATGCTAGTAAACCTGAAAATTATAGACCTATAACACTTCTAAGCTGTTTGGGAAAACTTTTTACCAGTATAATAAATAATAGGCTTACTACTTATGCAGATGAAAATAATATAATAAATAATAGTCAAGCAGGTTTTAGGAAGGGGTTTTCAACCACAGACCAAATTTTTGTATTACATCATTTAATCAATTACGTTAATAACAGTAAAAATAAATCATTCTGTGCTTTTATCGATCTCAAACAAGCCTTTGATACAGTCTGGAGAAATGGTCTTTGGCAAAAACTCTTTAATCTTAATATAACAGGAAAATGTTTAAATCTCATTAAAAACATGTACGATAACATTAAAATCGTGTGTCAGAGTTAACTTTGAAGTTTCAAATTTTTCCCTAGTAACATAGGCGTACGTCAAGGAGAGAACTTGTCACCTCTACTTTTTTCAATGTTTTTGAATGACCTTAGCGATTATTTTGCAAATAGTAATGACACTATGGGAATCACGGTACAAAATGACCAAAACGCAGACGAAATTCGTGATTTTTAAAGATATTTATATTACTTTACGCTGATGACACTGTTATTTTATCTGAATCGGTTGAAGATTTTCAAAAATCATTACATTTGTATGAAAACTATTGTAAAACATGGAAACTTACTGTAAATACATCTAAATCTAAAATCGTAGTATTTTCTAAAGGACGACAACAAAACTATAATTTTATCTTGAACAACGAAAGATTAGAGGTAGTTACGGAGTATAAGTATCTAGGAGTTTTATTTTGTAAAAGTGGATCATATACTAAAACTAAAAAGCATATAGCATTACAAGCTACTAGAGCAATGTATAGTTTAATAAGAAACTCAAATCGACTTAGTTTACCAATTGATATCCAAATAGATCTTTTTAATAAAACAATAAAACCTATTCTTCTTTATGGGGCGGAAATATGGGGATATGGTAATATAGAAGTGATTGAACGAGTCCAATTAAAATTTTTAAAGTATATTTTAAATATGAAAAAAATCCACCCCAAATTATATGGTGTACGGAGAAACAGGCTGTCTGCCGCTATCTATTGATATAAACGAAAGAATAATCATGTTTTGGGCTAGATTAAAAAAGCACGATGTAAATAATCATCAAAAGAAATTGTCGTCTCTATTATACAATATTACATATAATCTTTCCAAAAACTTAAGTGAAAAAATTTGAGAAAACAATTTCCTTGGATTGCAAACTTAAGACAAATTTTTATAAATTGCGGTTTATGTAATATATGGGATACACAAAATTTTGGAAACGAGAAGTGGTTGAAATTAGCAATTAGACAGAAATTAAAAGATGTTTTTCTAAATGATTGGTATTCCGTTATTCAAAACTCCAGCAAAAGTACATTCTACAGAATATTCAAAAAAGAATTTAAATTCGAAAAATACCTTTTATCAACTCCTAAACCTTTTCTTCGTTACATGATAAAATTTCGTACACGTAACCATAGATTACCAATAGAAACCGGAAATTGGGCCCGAATACCAATCAATCAAAGAACATGTACTTCTTGTAACAATAAAATAGGCGACGAATTTCATTACTTATTTGAATGTGTTTTGCTTAATGATGAAAGAAAGAAATTTTTGAAACCCTATTATTATAGACGTGCAAATACATTCAAACTAGATCAACTAATTAATACAGAAAACAAGAGCGAATATTTGAAATTATGTAAATTTGTTAAAACAATAATTTTAAGATAATTAAAATTAGAATTCACCTCATATGTGATTACTTACATTCCAAGAATTACTTACATTCCAAGACTATTACACGAATATTTCACAGATAAATCTTTTATTACCCATTGTAAAGTGTTTGTTTGTTATAATATTTGTCTAAATAGTATGACACTTTTTTCATTTAGCTTATAAGTATGAGTCTAGAAATGTCATTGTAAAGGTTTAAAATATTATGTCGTACATAATTGTATATCACTTGTCAGTTGTTTATATTATTATTTCTTTTCCCTTTTCCTTTTTTGTAACTATTCTCATCGTTTGTCGATAAATAAAAAGAAAGGTAATATGAAACGAAATTATACCCTTAGAGAGTGTCCAAATTACGTGACTCTCCACGGTTTTTTGTGGTAACATATTACTAAGAACTTTAACAATTTGTGGTTTTGATACATTGTTAATTGAACGTACTGCAGTTCAGCAAATGATATGAATAAATACTCTTTCTACGAATTATTTTACCACTCAGATTATATAATTATACATTGTACATTTGTTTAAAGAGCCTCTACTAACATTGTATTTATTACTAACCACATTTATTCATGTTAACATGAAATGTGTGTAATAAAGGAAATTTGACTTGACTTGACTTGAGAACAGCCGATTTATGACACTTAGTTTGATGCAGGTCGGACTAACTTTGAATCGGCATAACTTTTTTAATAATCAAGCAATTAGCATGCGGTTTAAAGTACATGGAAGGGAATTCATTTACGGAGGGAACCGTGTCAGGGATTTTTGTTTGCTCAATCAGCGACTTTATTATCTTTAATTACATAATTTTTATTAAAAATCAATCATTTACAAAGGTATTTTTTTCAAATACGTTATTTTTTATGATGATCAACGATATTTAAAGCACAAAGATTGAATAAATAACAATTATTACTTAAATAAGTTGGTTTAAATGACATTTATGTGAGTACCACGGAAAGTGTCTGTTGTCACCTTAAACATTATTTTTACAGGTACATTCATACCACGTGTTATATTAAAAAGTGAATTCATTGCCTTTATTCCGTTCCCAGCCAAAGTTTTCGTTGCATCGTTAAACAAAAAAACAACCCCTAAATAATTGAAGGAATTAACAATTTCTATTTCTTTTCCAGCAAATGTCCATTTAAAAGAATCACTTATTCTACCACCCTTTCTAAAATAACAATTTAAGTTTTCTTCAATATTGACATTAAGATTCCATTTTTGGGGAGGCTTTGCCGACCCAATGTTAATACCGTGAGTCAAATCTTACTGCCGCGGTAATCAGGTCAAAAAATAGTACCTTGTTTTTTTCTAAGCTGACTCATCACTCATCACAGACATTTACAATATGAAAATATTTTCATTCTTTAATTTCATATCAGATAATAATTCTCTGAAAAATTCTTGATTTTTGTTTGTTATTTTTTCAAAATCACTACTCCGTGACGTCATACTGCCGCGGTAATCAGGTTTAGGCATACGTACGTCTGTAATAAATAGTTCTGGTATGAAAACCCTTCTACATAATAACTTTATCAATAATTTTTTAACAAAAAGCATAAATGAAAATTTATAAGTAAATGCTTTAATTAGGTGGCAAATATTCTTTATTATTTTTGATAACAATTTTCCAATTACTACGCAGCGACCAACTGTTTATGACGGGTCATTAACTAGAACGTTGCAACACCGTAGTCTCAATATCATGCATGTTCTTTTGTTGATATAAACCATTAATAGTCCTTAATATTTTTTAAAGACAAATAATGGTAAATTGTCGCTTACATCAGAGACATGGATCGTGCTTGCGTGATAACTTAGGAAAACTAACTTATTGGTACACCCTAGGAGGCTGTACGCGGAAAACGCTCATAAACCGCTATATATCATATAGCTGTAAAGTGAACAGTTAAATGACAGAAATATGTGGTCAAAATTGTTTTATCAAGAAAATAATTATTTCAGAGAAAGACGCAAAGATCAGTCTTCAGTCAAATGAATGATCCCGTATTGTGTAATTAGAAAGTTTATTCAATTCTAGGACAACGCATCATAATTTGATAGTCCATGTGTAATAAAATTCAAATTTTCAATACAGATTATGAGATACATAAAAAATATTGAAGAATAAGAGGCTTAAAAAACAACAACAAAAAACAACAAAAAACGCATATATATACGAATGACTTACAGTTTAGCATCGGAATTCATCAACATATCTTACGAAACTTTAATTTGAAAACGATATTTGCGGGCGCTGAAGTGATTAATGTTTATTTGAATAAATCAAATAAAAAAAATATATGTTTGTGTTCTAAAAATAATCGGCGGCATAAGAGGAATTTCGTATTCATTTTACAACACTTGAAAAAATACTACAGAAAATGTGTTGTTGTTTTTTTGTTTTGTTTTTAACAAAATTAAGTGTGTGTGTTTTAAGTTTATTTATACTCGGGGCCGGAATAACCATATGTCCGAGATTATAGCATCGGGGACGTCTTTTTCAAGCCGAATCTTCCTGGTAGCCCATTCTTCGTTCGTTGGTGGTAAAGGAGACGACAATACTGGCAAGGCATCAACTTCCTGACTGACGACAACAAAAACGGCATTCATTAGCGCCAAACCTCCAGAGTAAGTCACGACAGGTCAACCAATCACCCCTGGTACTTGAGATGACTTGACCTTGACCTGCCGTGTGCCTTCTCCGTGACGTGCACGCCTCTGGAGGGATTTGGAGAAGTTTCAACAAAAAACTTCCAAAACACGCTATTTATAAATTATAACACCATTCATAGCACTGACGCTTCGATGTTCTCATCTATTTGCGGGAAATGGTCGACAGGGAAAACCCTACGTAATAACCGCACACCCTGTTAATAATAGATTTTCCGCAGTTATATTTCAAGCTAGTGAGGTTTAAAAAATACATGTAGAATCTATCTATTAACTACCATAAGTTGGTTGAGTGTTGGCGGTAAAAAAAAGAATTAAGATATAACTTCCTGATCAATTTTCACTTAGGTTGATTCAATTTTGAATAAGCTTTGCAGATATGTATTTTTTTCAAGAAATATTTAGTTTTAATAAATATCCGAAGCCGTCAAAGTCAGCGACGAGTAATGAAATGGGAATAATTTTCTGAAACGTGATTTTATTCCAGATTTGTTTCGGAAGAAGACATCTTTCTGTCCGTATAGCATGGATATTAATACTCATCACAAGACAGTATCTTATTGATCTCAATTATGGTACATGACATGTAAATATGTATATTTTTATGTTCAATAAAAATGTTGCATATAACTTGCAGTTTGTTATTATCATTCAATGATATTAAAATGACATAAAGTATTTATGATGAACAGTCCTAGAATATTTTGATAAGGAACAGTCAGTTGTAAAATGTTATTGTTATCTTATAATGAACAGTCGTCATACTTTCTGGTATGTCATTTATTATTGACAGTTTAGGTTTTTCAAAATTTGCAGGATTAGCAGTCCGAATGTAGACCTCAATGAAATGTTATTTTCTGGAATATTAACAAAATGAAAAGTCAACCATATTAACCATATATATAAATGGTTGAACACAACAGTAAGGATAAATGACACAATGTGCATATCTTCTTATTTTGGTAATAATTGAAATAACAGCACATTTTAAGCAAAAAGAAAAGAAACTATAAGTCTGAAACATTCTGTCATAGCCTCCCCATCAGTACATTCAGTGCTTTGATTTACAATAAGTTTCTAAATTATTAAGTGAGTCTTGTAAACCTTCTTTTGTTTCAGAAAACAATACAGCATCGTCTGCAAACATTAATAAATACATACATAATTGGTCCATGGTAATACCTGTACTGCTACTTTGCTGTTGATGCGTTTCTATATCATTCAAAAACACGGAAAATAGTATCGGGGAAGTTATCTAGCTCCCCTTGCAAAAGTCCTAAGTTACATTCGAAAAAATCTGATAGAGAATTCATATGACTTACACATAACTTGACACTGTCATACATTGATCGTAAAGTAACAAATAACTGCCTGAATTAATAAGCTTATACCATAAACAGCTTCTATCAATCAAGTCGTATGCCTTTTTATAATCTACAAAACAACACATTAAAAAAGATTTATTTTTCATCTGCTTTTCAATAAGTGAATTCAATATAAAAAATAGCATCAACTGTGCTGAAATGAGATCTTAAACCAAATTGCGCATCCGTTAGAATATAATAATCCGTTGCCCATTTTTAACCTATCATTCAAAATTGCAGTAAATAGCTTCGCAAAACAACTGATAAGGGTAATACCTCTGTAATTATTTGAGTCACTTGGTATTATAACCCCCTTTGACCAACTAGGTGGAAATTTACCTTGCTCTAAGATATAATTAATTAACAACTGAAAAGGACGTACTAATACATCAATACTAACTTTAAAATGCTCATATAGTAAATTGTCTATAGAACAGGCTTTATTAGAAGACAATGCTTTGGTAGCAGATGTAATTTCAGATATTGTAATTGGTAAATCAAGCTCTGGAAATGTACTGGAATCACTTCTGTCTAAAAAAATATGCCAAAAAAATCAATACATTGTTCCTTTGAATTAACATCTGAGACACTAGCTAAATGTTTAAAATGAGTATAAAAATCCTCAATACACACTTTCTCCGGAAGGACTCTTACTTTTCTTCTTAAACAATTTTCAAAATGTACGTGGGTTTTGACACCTCATATATTATTCATTTTATGACTTAAATTTCTATTATACTCATTTTTTGTTTTTCTACAGCAATATTTATAATCTTTTTTGACTTGTACACTAATTGTCTCGTTTCATTTCATTTGTTCATATTACAATTAAAAACAGCTTTTTTATATAATTAAATTTTTCGCCTACATTCCTCAATTATTATATTGCCGATTTGTGGCACAAAAGCAGTCGAATATTACTCTTTTCTTAATTAGTTAAGTTTTATATGAAAATTAAGTTTATGTATCATCGAATTCATCTACTAAAATCAGGTCATCACAAAATTTTTAATCAATACTTTAAATTACCAGACAACAAAACGGAATAAAACGGAATTTAATGACTACATCATTTTTACTGAGATTAGAAAATGTATTCATCATTTATGCTGTAAATCTATCAGTAACAGATTAAGATACTTTTAGACGGTGCAAATCGTTATTTATTTCGTATTTTGGTATAAATCAGTATTTTAATTTTTATCGCATTGTAATCTATTCAAAAGTGATATGCTGTAAAACAAACAGTATTTAATATTTAAAATGTAGCCAAAATCATTATTCATTCTTCGAATTATACATAATTAAAACATTTATATATATATACATGTATATATACTCGTATATATTTGCTAAAATATCGCGTATAAATATTTGCTCGAAAAGTACAGTATAGTAGTACAGTTGTATCATCATTTATACCTTATAAGAATCTTTTAATGAGGGATATCACTATTCTGTATAACAAACAACATTTAATAGCAAATTTGACCAATTTTTCATCCATATTTATTCTTCTTATTAGTATAACGCTTTTAATATATTCAAATTTGATATAATGATTACGGGTTTTTATATAAATTTACCGGTACAAAAATTCTCTATGTTATTTTCTCCAAAATCAAGCATTATCTTTACTTTTAATCAACATTCCTAAATAACCCCCCTTTGTCATTATTATAATGCACGTTTAATATAAATAATCCAACTAACAATACATCTTTGTTCATATTCTTATTTCCTTTGTTATAAAACGCATCTATAATAAGATTTATTATACAGACAGACAAACAAACAAACAGAAAATTTTATTGACGTAAATAGTACAGTTTTTTGTCATACATTTTACATATATACACAAACATATATTTGTCAAGTGATCAAATAAAGTTCAAACAATAATTGCACTTTTATCACAAAAATAAATAAAGATGTTTCAAGGAGAATGAATCAGCAACTAACATTTTCTAGTTAATAAGACAGTTTTGTTGTTTCAAATTATTAATTTACAGTAAATTAAATGCGTTTTATATGAATTTTCCCAGATTTACAGTAACAGTAACACAATTATCACATTTCAAAAGCTCTATGAGCTTCATTACATTTGGCCTTCTATAAAAATATGCTTTAATGAAGTGTTTCCCTATATTAGCGTATACTGGACATACCATGACGAAATGATATTCGTCTTCTATATCTCTATTGCTACAAAATATACAATATCGCACAGTTCTTTCTACTCTATTACTAGTGTATCGACCAGTTTCAATACGATAGTCTAAGCTTAGACAGAACGCTTCTTAGATGACAATATTTATCTAAATATTTTTCAAACCCAAAAGATGTTTTATAATGTTTTTACATATCCAATGTTCCGCATCCCTGTAGTCGTTGGTGCCAGTTTTGTTGTATATATTACTCTTTCTTTAAAAACTAGATGGAACTTATTTAAGTTAACACAGAATGGATATGAAAAACCATAACAATCTAAGAGGTATTTAACTTGATATGCCCAGTTATTTCTATTAATCGTGCATTTACAAAAATATTCATACATTTTTGCTTATAATACATTAGAAGAGTCAAGATCTTTCTATTTTACACCAGAATTTAATAATACGCACATGTCTATTTATATACAATGGGTAACGTTCCAAATTTCCATAAACACCCATATTATTACAATCTGTTTCAACATTCAAAAGAGATTCGCAAAAAAAAATTTAAATGGATACGTTCGACTTCTTTCGATTTACCAAAACCCCAGATTTCACACCCATAATTGAGGATAGCTGTAACGAAGGCGTCAAATAGCTGGCAAATAACGCTAGGTTGAAGGTATAATCCTTTGATATTATACATTAAAACATCAAGAGCCTTAAGACCTTACCTGTCAATGTTTCTTGATTTAATATAAATGTACCTGTGTAATTGAAAACTATTCCAAGATAATTAAAATTATCAACAATTTCTATTTCCTCGTTATATTATCAGTCCAACATTTATCATGTTTAATATGGCCTCTTTTTCTAAAACAATAATTTTCGTCTTCAAAGTATTCACTTTCAGACCCCATTTGTTAAAATATGTCTACTATTTTGTGGGTCGCTATACAATACGCACTGCTTGATTACGTATCTAACCAACAATAGATTGCGTAATGCCATTCAAACTATAATCCAAAATAATCTCGCGCATGCGCAGTGACTGCCGCCAAACCGTCCCTTATGCCGATATTAATCATAAATATAAAGACTGTTTTGTTGTTGTTGCTTTGCCTAAATAAGATTTTTTTTTATTTCAGTTGGGCTTTAATCTTGATAACAGAGCAACCTTATTGAACTTAATTCAAAGCATGGGCAGATATATGGTTAATTCTGTGGACTTGTAAACTTATATAAAAATAACAGTAATAGGAAGTATGTAACACGTAAACTTTTTTCTGTCTTGAAAATAATGTATCAAGTTAATGAGCTATAAATTATACATGTGTTTTATCGTATAATTGTATAACTTTCAATACGGACGATAGATTGGCAATGTCTGTTGCTGCTGTTGACAGCCTAAGTTGAGAACGGCATTTTTGCATATACAACACTATCTTTTACTCCAGGTTTTTTGTTGGTAGAAATGCTTTTATTTATAACGATACCTTTCTCTGAATGATTGTCAAACATGCAAAATGTGAGTTATTTCTGTTCCATATACATTCGAAGTCTTTCCTACCATAATTATGGCATTTTCTCTGCTTTCTTTTACGATGAATTGTTGTCGTTCATTAACTTTTAACTATTAAATTTACAAGTTATTTCAGAAAGTCTACATTCAAATATACAACAATATATTACTGTACTTGCAATCACGGGTCAGCTTCTATTAACCGTATATTATAGAGTGTCCATAAAGTTCGACAGAAATGAAATACTATAAAACATAAATAACAGTTTCTTCCATACACTGATCTACGTACATTTACTTATCTAATCTATATGAATTTGAAACGGCTTTTTTTCGACACTTCGATAATTATTGTAATATTAATATGACACAAACCACTGGAATTATACAAATAAAACAAATGTTACTTGTGAAATATTCTTTTGAACACATTAGATGCTTCAAATTTGATACAAGGACATGCAAGTAGAAGCAGCATAACTTTATAGACATTTTTTCATATATTTATAATCCTAGTGTTACTATGTATCAATAATACATCGCTGTACATTTACACGAGAACTATTTTGTACATATATAACAAATTTTGAGGATATTATCCGCTTTTACTAAACACCATTACGTTTCCCTTATCAACATTTCCTTCTATCATAATATTCAGATAAAATGTTCAAGGCATGCTGTAAACCTGACGCCATTTTTACAGAAAAATACATATATCGTCCGCATGCAATTTTTACAGAAAAATACATATATAGTCCGCATACAATAATAGAAATATCTTAAAAATACCAATATCTATTCCCCTACTCCTTTAGCTAAAAACACATCTTCAAGATCATTCAGATGCATGCTAAACAACAACGGGTACAGGCTCTCATCCTGTCTAAGTCCTAAATTACAAGTAAAGGCTCCACTTATATGATCAAAATGTTTAATTCTTGAGGAAATACCTTTATACCACAGTACATCTCTAACAACGAAATCGAAAAGCTTTTTTTCTGACAAAAGCTACATATGTTTTTTTGTTCTAGCAATGTGAAATAAAAATAAAAACATTATCACCCGTACCATTTGAAAAACCGACCTGAGCCTCTACATAATTAAACACCATATAATTCATCCCAATCGCCTAATTTAGCATTCAATATTCTCTTGATTTTTTTTTTAAAGAGAACATAACAATGTAACAACTCAATCAACATCACCACCTTTATGTATTGGTAATCTATAACCTTCACTCACTCCATACTATTGCACCCGTGATATATTCTTTGTTTAGTTTGGTTTTTTAAAGCTTTTATTTCTCTACTTTTTAAAAAGTTCTATTTTTTCAAATTATCCAAAATTTTAACTTTTTTTCTTTTATCCTCAAATACTTTTTCATGATGCTGTGACTTCTATAAATTTATCCTTTAAACTGAAAATTCAAGGCCATGTCCAAAGCAAATATGTTCAGAGACGTGCGCAAAAACACCCAGAAAAGGTACATCCAAAAATGATGATGAGTTTTTGGCAATTGACCAATGAAATGTTCTGGTAAAAATATCTATGTACATTTTATGTATATGGATCTTGAATTTTAACAAAATGTAAAACTTGCTGATACTAATACTAAATTTAAGAACAATGCCCTGTAAAAAATGCGTTTAAAAATCGCCAACACCATAAATAAATAATTCATTCACAAACCGCTTAATTGCTTTTCAAATTGCTTTGTTTAAAGGGTCATAGATTGTGTAGGCCGTGTGTTTACCATCTCAATGTTATCAATTTCAATCAAACATTTTCGTCCCAGTACGCTGAATTGTTTACAAAATTGTTTGAAGCAATTGTTTGAAGCTAGATTTTTCAAGATTTTAAGATTTTATTTTTCAATATATGCAAAAGTCCCACAATAGCAGGAAACATAAGCAAACTTGCAACATACATAAATGCATACATGCATACATAGAATCACATAACATTATGTAGTAGAAAACTATGGAACGCCTGGACTGTCTTATGTGTAGAATGACTGATATACATGGTTTAATGTGATTCTTTTGAGTCCGAGATACAATATGCTGGGTCAAAATCCCAATATACTGGGTGGAAATCCAAATGCGCTCAGTTATTGAAGTGTAATGTTGTGTGCTGACTGTATTTTATTCAGTCAAGTCAATGTATTGTCGGGTGCATAAGTCGTTATGTTCAGTTCTTAAAAAACAAACAGGCATGTGGTAACACAATTATGTTGAGTTAAAAAGATATGTTGTAGGGTATGACAGTTGTTATGTTCGTTGAAATAGCTCTTCTCATCATGTTCAACCATGAAAATAAACTGTTAAGTGGTACTATCATTTCGTTTGGCTGAGGCAGTGTATTATTGGGTGATCCTTTTATCATTTTCAGTTGAAATGACATGCTGTTGGGTGCTTTATTCAGACTGTTCAGTCGTGAAATAGAACTGTTGAATAGTATTATCATTATGTTCAGTTCAGATGATGTACTGTTCGGTGCAGAGGTCATTCTGTTAAGTAGTGAACACAAAATGTTGTGTGATACCGTTATTATGTTCAGTTCAGATGATATACTGTTCGGTGCAGAAGTCATTATGTTCAGTTCAGATGATGTACTGTTCGGTGCAGAGGTCATTATGTTCAGTTCAGATGATATACTGTTCGGTGCAGAAGTCATTATGTTCAGTTCAGATAATATACTGTTCGGTGCAGAAGTCATTATGTTCAGTAGTGAACACAAAATGTTGTGTGATACCGTTATTATGTTCAGTTCAGATGATATACTGTTCGGTGCAGAAGTCATTATGTTCAGTTCAGATGATGTACTGTTCGGTGCAGAGGTCATTATGTTCAGTTCAGATGATACACTGTTCGGTGCAGAAGTCATTATGTTCAGTTCAGATAATATACTGTTCGGTGCAGAAGTCATTATGTTCAGTAGTGAACACAAACTGTTGTGTGATACCGTCATTATGTTCAGTTCAGATGATATCCGGTTTGGTGCAGAGGTCATTATGTTCAGTAGTGAACACAAACTGTGGTGTGATACCGTCATTATGTTCAGTTCAGATGATATTCTGTTCGGTGCAGAAGTCATTATGGTCAGTAGTGAACACAAACTGTGGTGTGATACCGTCATTATGTTCAGTTCAGATGATATTCTGTTCGGTGCAGAAGTCATTATGGTCAGTAGTGAACACAAACTGTGGTGTGATACCGTCATTATGTTCTGTTCAGATGATATCCTGTTTGGTGCAGAAGTCATTATGTTCAGTAGTGAACACAAACTGTGGTGTGATACCGTCATAATGTTCAGTTCAGATAATATTCTGTTCGGTGCTGAAGTCATTATGTTCAGTAGTGAACACAAACTGTGGTGTGATACCGTCATTATGTTCAGTTCAGATGATATACTGTTCGGTGCACAAGTCATTTGACAATGCGCTGAGTGGTCATACAATTATGTTGGGTTCATTCGGATTTCTTCGCGTCAAACAAGATGGCGGGCGGGAGCAACTAATTTCCATAGGTCACGTCGAGGCTAATGACCACTAAATTGCCAAAACAATTACCTATTTGAGTCACACATGGCCACAGTATAAAGAACGTTAAATATAAGTATGGAACCCCCATTTGAGACACACATGACCACAGTAAATGGACATTATATATAAGTAAGTGTGGCCTAATAAAGTCAAACATGGCCAAAGTATAAAGAAAATTCTTTATAAGTAAGTGAAACCTAATTGAGTCACATATGGCCACAATATATTAGACATAATGTTTAAGTCAGGGAAATGTATTTGAGTCTAATTTTATTAGGCTACCCTTACTTATTATAATGTTCCATATACTTTAGTTATGCGTGACTCAAAAAGGTTTCCCTTACTTATGCCTAGGTCACAAATAAAACGGGCGCCGTCCGATTAAACGATTTTTATAAAATCGGCAGATATTTTGATGTCGTGGACGCCGGGCGATTTTAAATCTGATACCTTGCGTGGTTATGAATGAAACAGTCGTCGGGCGATTTTTTGCCGGAAAGAATTGAACGTATCGGGCGGTCGTCGCCCGATGTCCGTACGGCGCCTGTGCGATTTAAAAGTGAATCGGACGGTTGCCGCGCGGGCGCCCGGCGACAATGACTTTACATTTAATGACATCCTTTGTAAATCAGCCAGTTGTAATTATGCCAGCAAAGAAGTCAGCTGCCAAAGCCAAGGAGAAGGCCAAGGAGATGGTCCGTGTTGTTGACACCGAGTCACCAACGGCCAGTATCGAGGCCGTAGAAGGCGAAAATCAATCAAACATTCGCATGGACATTGAAGAAATAATTCATGTTTACTAGTATTCAAAAGAAATTCACAAATATATTTTTGAGGCAATTACAACTTCTTCAAGCTGAAATTACAACGAACACAAGCAGCCCGGCCGCCGGATGACAAAACGATGACCGCCCGGTGCCTGTACATGAATCGTCCGGGTACCGGGCGATAATCGTTTGACTACTTGTCTCTATTCAGGCACCGGGCGGGGCCCGGCCGATGTCCGCCCGGACGCCTTTTAAATCGGACGGTGTTTTAGTAGAACAAAAAATCGCCCGATCAAAAAATCATCGCCCGGTCGTCGCCCGTCGACCGAGCGATGTCCGCTCGATGATATTTATACTCAGTGACCCCAAAAATTATCGTCCGGCCGCCGTTAGCTTTTAAGTATTACTTAAAACTCCAAGGCGCCCGCCCGATGAGCAAAATTTTCAGCTGCTGCCGTCCGATAGTCACTGCCGCCGGACGGACGCCGGCTGATTTTGCGATTTTTTGGAGAAACAGACGCCGCCCGGCGGCATTTTCTTATTTGTGACCTAGGCTTAAAACATAATGTTCCATATATTTTGGCCTAGTGTGACTCAATTAGGTTTCCCTTACTTATATAGAATGTTCTTCATAATGTGGGTATGTGTGACTTTATTGCGCTACCTTTACTTATATCTAATGTTCCATATACTGTGGCCATGTGTGACTCAAATAGGTTTCCCTTACTTAAATATTATGTTCCATTTATTGTGGTTATGTGTGACTCAAATGGGTTACCAACAAATACATTTTAAGTCGTATATGCTGTGGCCATATGTGACTTTAATAGGCTACCCTTACTTATATGCTCCATACACTGTGGCCATGTGTGACTCAAATAGGGTTCCCTTACTTGAATATGATGTTTTATATTTTAAATTTCGTTTGCTGTGTCCATTTGTGACTCTTATAGGTTACCAAACAGATAAATTTTAAGTTTTATTTACGGTGGTCACGTGTGACTTTAACAGGCTACCCTTATCCATATTTTAAGTTTTATATATACTGTACCCATTATGACTGTAACAGTATAGTATAGTCATGAATTAACTAATAAATACCCATAGGGTATTTAAAAGTCCAATTTGTGAAAATAACGTTCTTAAGCCCCCCGATAATATTTATAGGGAAGAAAATTGTTTTGGCAATTTAGTGGTCATTAGCCTCGACGTGACCTCTCCCATCTTGTTGCCCGAAAATATCCGAATGGACCCAACATAATGGTTGTATCACACAACAGTTTGTGTTCACTATTGAACATAATGACCTCTGCACCGAACAGTATATCATCTGAACTGAACATAATGATAGTACCAAAAAAACCACTGAACATAACGACCTTTGCACCGAACAACACATTGACTTGACTGAAGAAGATATAATCAGCACACAAGATAATGATAGTACCATTTAAGATAATGATTGTACCATTTAACAGTTCTATTTCACGACTGAACAGAAGGAATAAAGCACCCAACAGCATGTCATTGCAACTGAAAATAATAAAAGTATCACCCAATAATACACTGCCTAAACCAAACAAAATGATAGTACCACTCAACTGTTTATTTTCATGGTTGAACATGATGAGAAGAGCACCAAACAGCATATTATTATAACCGAACATAATAACTGTAACACCCTACAACATATCTTTTTAACTCAACATAATTGTGTTTCCACATGCCTGTTTGTTTTAAGAACTGAACATAACGACTTATGCACCCGACAATACATTGACTTGACTGAATAAAATACAGTAAGCACACAACATAGCACTTCAATAACTGAGCACATTAGGATTTCCACCCAGCATTTTGTATCTCGGACTCAACAGAAAGACATTTAACCAGGTATATCATTCAATCTTAACATAAGACAGTCCAGGCGTTCCATAGAAAACGGCTATTGAGATTTCCTAACAGAGCCTAACAGAGCCAAGAACAGAGCCTAAGCTATAAAATTGAGCTGGGTATATATATGTAAGTGAAAAGAATAAATATTACACAATTCAATCATCAAAGACACAAAAAGGCTCATAACTTATCTTTCGCATATAGGAATTTAAGACATGATTTAAAATTGTCTAGTTAAACACATCAAGTTCTAATAAAATGTTGCATTATTTTCATACAAAAAATACTAAGCTTCTTTAGTTTATTTGTATTTTCCGACGTGACCAGGCTTACAAATTTAAACATACTAGGCCTATTTATGTAAAAATTATCTATGTATATTTTTCTATCATTTTCAAATTCTGGACATACAAAAAGATAATGAAATTCATCGCCAATATCGTTACATATATTACATTTACGGTCTTGAATAGGTATATTCTGCAATCGTCCTATTTCAATTGGAAGGCGATGATTTCTTGTCAAAAATAGTAATAATTTCTTAGCTAAATTGCTTGGTAGTTTATCTATGTAACAGCTTCTCGAAAAATCCTTTTCGATATATTTGTAAACGTTTGTATCAGAAGTGTTATTTAGTTCAGAATGCCAATTTTGCGAGTAAATATCTTTTAACTTTTGAAATGTTGTTTTTATCAACCACTTACTAATGCTCAAACCTTCTATGTACCAAATCCCAGAAAAACCAGTTTCACATAAATATTGTTTTACATTTTCTATCCACAATGATTTAACTTTATTATCTATATGTAATTTACGTAAGAAAATATATATCTTTGAAGATAATTTTGTTGGTTCATCACTATTGATATTTTCAATAAGTCTTGCCCAAAATGTAATTACTCTGTGTTTGATATGCACACTGAGTGGTAGGACACCTGTTTCACCATATATCATATTAGACGGGGTTGACTTTTTAAATTTAAATATATATTTGAGAAATTTCAGCTGAATTCTCTCTAAACATTAACATTTCCATATCCCCAAATTTCGCTTCCGTACAGTAAAATAGGCTTGATAGTTTTTTCAAATAATTCAATTTGTAGGTCAAATGGTAAAGCCAAAGTTTTAATTTTCCTCAGTAATGCAAATAGTGCTTTATTAGCTTGTTCAGCTATTTGCTTTTTAGATTTATAAAACGAACCACTTTTATTGAAATATATCCCTAGATATTTATATTCATTTACAATTTCAAAGACATGTTGCCCAATTTTAAAAACATTATTTATTTTTGGCCGTCCTTTACTAAATATCATAACTTTGGTTTTATTTACATTAATATTTAATTTCCACGTTTCACAATATAATTTAAACTGATCTAAAGCCTTTTGAAGATCAATTTCATTTTCAAACATTCAAAGACAACAGTGTTTATCAACACCGTTACAATCTGTGCATTCAATACTGTCCGTAATTAAGTAGC
This sequence comes from Ruditapes philippinarum, assembly GCF_026571515.1. Lineage (NCBI taxonomy): Eukaryota > Metazoa > Mollusca > Bivalvia > Venerida > Veneridae > Ruditapes > Ruditapes philippinarum. The sequence goes on along the minus strand of NW_026863399.1, from coordinate 18,152 downwards.
CGTTTTCCGGTTCATGCTAATCGGTGTCATGGTTGTTCTGGCGATAATCACCCGTGTTTTCACGTGAAAAACGGGGTTCTTGATCTGTATTACTGTATCCAGCATTGGTATGCGGGGCGTAGGCAGTGTGACTTTTGGATATTGCTGTAGCGCCATACTTGTTGGATTTGTTAGTAACGAATTTGTCATGTCATTGTTTAATATTGACGATGAGTGTTGCGAAACACTGTGCTCCTGTGTAAACTGAGAGTCAGACAGCGACTCATATTCATATTCACTGTTAAAAGTATTTTGTTTTTTAAAGTTCGAGTCTTGCTCAAGTGGAGAAGTTGCCTTCTTTTCCCCTGCATACGAAGTACGAGAAGACATCTCTCTCAATGGTGTTGCAAACGCTAGCTCTTCAAATTTGTTTTTCAGCGGGATGGCAAATGGTTTGTTATGGTCTGTAATGTGCGGATTTACATCGTTGCTTTTCTTTTGTGATCTGTTTTGTAATGTGTCTGTGTTAAGTGTATTTCTGAAATTTGAGTTTCTGTATGTTTTAGGCCTTGCGCCATTGTCATTCGGGTACCATATTATGGTCACGTGATGTTCTCAAACAAACGAATTATTTGTTTGGCTTTTAACAATTTATTTCTTTGAATATTTCAGGTTTCGATTCTTGATGTCAACTCGGAATCTCTGTAGGTATAAGATTGTGTCCATTCATCGTCCTTTTCAACACTCAATGAGGAAATTCCTATCCTTTAAATAGTGAAATTAATTATTATGATATACCTACCAAAACATTTTTTTTATTTATCTCTTTTTTATTTATTTATTTAATTTTTTTTTTTTTTTTTTTTTTTTTTTGCAAAAATATAGAATTTGATGAAATATGCATTCTGTAGAATATCAGAAAACGTAAAAATATTAAGGATGCGCAGGAAATCAGAAACAAGATAACTTTAGAATCTGACGATAATATCTGCTGCTGTCCGTCCATCCTGTGACGATAAACAAAGGTCACAAGAAGAATACGAAAAGCTGGTGTTCTCTCTATACAGAGCAGTAAACCTTTCATCGCACACAGCCGCTTCAATATTGTGGTGAACGGAAAAACGAGCGAACGGTATTTCAGTGATAGAGCGAAAGGTCCATTTTAACCGCTAATTGCATGTAAGTGTTGTTTATCTTTTTGTCTTGTAATTCATTTAAGATATATTTTTTCGGGAAAAAAACGAAAAATAAAGTTCCGTGTAGAATTGTTTTAGGCTTCTAATGATCTAATTAAGCTGTTACAAAACGAAAATTATATTAAACCTGATAGATGAAGTGAACGACGATTTGTAGAAAATTGAACTTCAAAAGCATTAAAATGCTCTAGCCTTCGGATTTTTTTAAAAAAGATATCAGAAAAATATCAACCCGTAATAAAAACTTGTCCTTAGTGCAACATAGATTATTTCTGGTGGATTTCTAAAATCTGTATTTCGATATTTTTCGAAAGTAACCAAAGGGCTAGAAATGGAGCCAAAGGTTTAATGTTGAGCGCAAGGCTATATTAATTTGGCGTATTAGTAGTCTATAAATCTTATATATAAAAAAAGCTTTAGAAATTAAATTAGACATGATCAAGTGTTGAGTGCCTTTTAAAACAACTAATAAAGCGTGATATCCTTGTATCCTATATGGTAATAAATGTAATTGGCAGGGTGTCACTTATGGCTATCGTAGATTCCATATTTATGTTCCAATGTGATCCCAACATTTAATTGTATGCGTGGCATAATACAGGATTTCACATTTTTCGAGATCAATCCTTATTTTGACATGGTTATGTAAATTTAAAAACGTGTGTCCGAGTAAATTCGACAAAATCGAATATTTTCGGTTCTACGCGAACAAATGTTTCCGAGCAGGTGTGTGTATCACAATTGTTCTTGCCAAATATGTTTCTCGAAAAGTTAGACATTCAAGGTGCAGAACAGAGACAAAATTATGCAATGCACAGGAAACATTAAATGGATCACTACAACATTCAAAGTACAAAGAGTTCATTTTACTATGGCTTTTCGCTAACGTTCAGGTCAAACACAAATAAGCCACGTTTTCATGAAATTGAAAGACTTTTGTAAGGTGGGGAATCTCTATAAAAATCGTTGACAAAATGTCAGTCGTTCTAAGGATATAACACGTGTTTCAGTTATGTTTCAAGGTACTTACTCTCTTGTTTAGCATTGTTGTTTAGTTTATTATTATCCTTTCATAGTGTAAATAGAACAGTTTACTTTTATCATTAAGCAATGCATATTGTCAGTACAAATCTTGTTTTAAGATAAAAGAAGTATCTGTAAAATTTTGTTTCTTTATTTACAGAGTATCTATGAACAAAACGAACGAAATAAAAAGGCAGCAGTCGGTGTACGGACTAAAACTATTAATGATTTAATAGTCCTAGTTAATTATAGTAGAAATAAATTACTATAATATCATATTTCTCCGGCTTAACATTTTAGTACGCCTAGTTTAACTTTGAAAGCTTTTATTTTTAGAAAATAAAAGACAACGCTCTTTACGCCCACTAAATATCGCCTTGCCTCAATATTGCTATTTTTATTTCATGCCTATAGACCTTTTTACGACGCGGTCCGTTGCTATGAAAAAATGACCGATAGCAGTATTTTTTGCTCATGCACAAGTTGCGTTGGGCAGAAAGAAGCCATGTCCTACATAGAAATGAAGTAGAAATTCATAGACAATTCCGAGTTTGTTTAAAGTAAAAATAAGAAAAAAATATAAAATAGCTTTTTTTACAGAAACACAAAAGATGCCTTCATAGCTTTGTGGTCAAGATTGCCCCAAACAGGCATGGAAAAGGCGACTTTTTAAGAATTCCCCATTACGATCACTGACCTGGTATTGAGATTATTGTAAAAATATGTGGAAATATATATATTAGTCGGAACACGTGATATAATACATTTTTAGTTTTCAGTTTAGCTAATTTTATCCTTTATCCAACTTGACTGAAATGCCAAACATGATTTATTTAAATAATTTTACAAACTCTTGTGAAGTTAAGATGGGTGGTGGAATAACACACATTTTGTCCGGTTTCTTGTAACACATGGAAATGCACGTCACGTACACTATTTGTCACTTCACAAAATCAATAAACATTGATGAGATTGGTATAAATAAAAATTACTTAAATTACGATTTATCATTTTCATAATTTTAAGTAATTAACTATGTCGTGATACTAAAACGACCGGTTGAAAGATATTGTTAAGTAGCTGGCAAATAACAACCGGTCACGTGTCAATCTGTTTGACACTTACCGCCTTGCCAATCTACTTTCAAATGAATCATGAATACGTACACAAAAGCACATTTACGTTTTTATCACACACAATATCGAACTCAATAATACGTGATCAGATAAAATATTTGGTTCTTGTACATGAAATTGTTTAACATATTTAAAAGAATTTTGATTACATAATACATAATCAATAACGCTAGCACCACGGATATTTACAAAAGTTAATTATCAATATTTAAATCGTTTCCTTACTTACTTACTTACTGGCGTTCGCAATTACACGACTACGCCAGTATCTACGATGAAAGATGTGGTCCGTCTCAGGTCCTCAACATCACCATAAAGCTTCTGTTGGAGGGTTGTTTCCTGAGGCCACGTCGCAGCTCGCTCCTGGTCGTGTCGCTTACATCTTTGGAGGACATGCTCTGCAGTTTGGTCTTCTTCTCCGCACGAACACATTGGAGATTGAACGAGTCGGTACTTTTTGTTCATGTTTGCGTTAAGTCTATTATGTCCTGAGCGTTGTCTCGCCATCATCATTTGTTCTGGCCGGTTCAAGGAGTGATATGCATCAAGCTCTTGTCTTGGCTTTGTTAGTGCTTTGATGATGGTGACTTTCTCCTTGTATGAGATTAGGACATCTGGTTGCTCTGACTGTGCTCCAAATTTAGCCAATTGGTCAGCTTCTTTGTTGCCAGTAATTCCACAGTGTGCTGGTATCCATTGTATGATAACGTTGCTAATGGTGCTGAGTTCATTCATTGCTCTGGCTAGGTCTGGTGATTTGTTGTTGATCAAGGCTTCCAGGACTGATCGTGCGTCGGTGAGAAAGACCACTGAAGAGACAGCTTCTGACGAGTCTATGATCATGGAGACTGCCTTCATGAGTGCTTCAGTCTCTGTTTTGAAGTTGCTGCAGTGCTTTCCAGTGGCCATGTGGTGTGTTTCTCGATATCCTGATGGGTGTATGATGAGAATACCAGCCCCTCCGTCTTTGATTGCTCTTGTGGCTGACCCATCTGTGTAGACATGGGTCCACTTGTCATTAGGGTAGTCTTCGTTAATCATGGCAAGCGTAAGACTTTTTTGGATATTCCCCATTCTTGTTTACCACTTTCAAGCTGAGTGATGTCGAGTTTCACCTAAATACCAGACAGGTCATTTGTCAACGGGTCTAGTATGTCTCTTCTGCTCAAGGGAGTGGTAGGTATAGTTAGCTCTGGTGCAAACTTTCTGTCCAGTTTCTTGGCTTCGTGGACAAAGCTGCTTCGCTTGAGCCTGTTCTTTGTATATCCTGCCAGTCTGCTTTTTATGGGGCTATTATAGGGATACACTTGAACTTCTCTACCTGAAGGAGAATCTTGGCCTGCCTTCTTTCCTGTAGGGGCTGTATACCTGTGACATTTTCTATGAAGGCAATAGGTGTAGATTTTGTGGCTCCTGTTATGATACGTAGAGCTTGGTTTTGTACCCTGTCTAGGGTCTGCTGATTTGTCTTGGCTGTTGTTGCTCAAGTTGATGAGCTATACTCCATAGTGGCTGGGACGTATATCCCAGATAGTGGGTATCACAGTGCCCTGATATATTGTCTTGAGTATTTGTTCATTAGCAAAAACTTTGCAAAAAAAAATCTAATAATAAAATTAAAAAAAAACAATATCCAACATGATATTATCAATAGTTTCTAACGTTAATTAACTTGTTTTTTATTTCCTGCTCATTCTTAATATTTACGTTTTCCGATATTCTGCACATGGTGCATATTTCATCAATAGTTTTGCAAAAAATAAATAAATAAATAAATAATGTTTTGTTATGTATATAATGATAATTATATGCTTAGAGTGATCGAAAACGATTTTAAAGCAGTATGATGTAGAAAAAAAAATTAATGTCACTTTTTTAAGGACAGGAATTTCCTAGTTAAGTGTTGAGAAGGGCGATGAACATCAGATTTGGAATTTTGCATGGAAGATAAAATACTGCTTTGTTTACATTGTGCTATGAGATTCAGCGCTACTTTCGTCTGGTCACAAGTATAATTAAGATGCCCTTAAACCATTATTTAAACATTTTAAAACACATGTTTGCCCTTTCTAAAAATTCTAAAATTTATTCATTTCTAAGGCATAATGTGCCTTTTATCTCAATGGACTAATCAAAACTGGCTTTTTCGTGTTAAGTGGTTTTTCATTTATTTTCACACTTTATCGCACCGGTGTAACGGTAATTAAATCCAGAGTAATGTATCCTATTGCATCAAAGTCAAATAAACGTTACATAAAATTGGGTGGAGGCTATAAGACATCCCTTTCCTGGAGTAAGGCGGAGTTTACTATTATAAGCGTTTTTTTTAATCGCGAATGTTAAAGAGCGTCTGAGTGAACGCTGCTATAGTGAATGGAAAGGGACGTAAATATGCGAAATGTACTTTTATTTCTCCATCAGTTTTTATTTTAATAAAGAAAACTAATTATATCGCAATATTAGATCTACGTTGAATTGAAGTTATGTTTTCAAAGCAACTTATAGCATCACAAAACTATATGTGCGTGTCTCTACTGTATATTATAACGCTAATAATTGTGAAATTGTATACTTTTAGTTGCTTTGTATATTTATGCACTTACAAAACACATTATGTTATGACTATTATTAAGTGAATTTACATAAATTGTCGTCATTTGAGGTGAAGGCAACCCAATTTTTTTAAAGGGTTCAATCAATTACACCAATAAATAGTTTGTCTTGGGTAAAATAAAGACGACAACCCGTGTATGGTGGTCACCTGCCACAGTACCTAAATAAAGTGCAATCTAAACTTGAGATGTACATGCTTCCGAATGTATCACCAATAATAAGTAATTGTTGGTAATCAATTACACCCCTAACGCATGTTACCTGTAATAATTAAACATGAAAAACAGTTCGCCCATAATCTGATAGAGTATAATTATATATCAATGACGACAACCAATATATGGAGGTTCATCTTTTTATACCCTTATACGATCATATAAAGTGTATAGCCTACCGGGTTAGACTGTAAACTGAATGATGTATCCCTAGAAAAGTGCATTGTTAAATGCAATTCTGACAGCCAGTATCTGGATGTAGACAATTAAGTTTAATGTCTGAATGTAAAATCATGTACTTTACTTGTATATTAACTTCATTTATTCTATTACGTGTATAGCCATTATATGAACCTTCTTTTTTACAAATAATGCAAGTTTAGGAATAGTGAACTTTTGATTCATAAATGAGGTTATGAAAATATTGACAATTATGTTAACAACCAATATACGGATGTAAGGTCTGCGGGTTAAAAATTTTAAAATCTACATGTATATACATTTACTTTACAATCTTCTGGTATAACATGTACTTAATAAGCTAAGATTACGTTATGAACATGTAAATTTGGGTAAAAGGACAACCCGCTTTTGGAGGTCAACTGCCCTGATGCCTGACTGAAGTGCAGTACATAATTTAAGCTACAGTCTCACTTACATCCCGACAAAGCCCCGGTAGACGTCCAGGTGATCTGGGAAGGGCCGGAATACATCCATAACTCTGCCAGCAACGTCCCGGATGATCCTGGTACATCTGGCATTCGACCCCGGAAATAAAAAAAATATTTAATATCACCGGGGTGGTCCGTGATAACCCGGGGAGTATAGCTTAATTTGCCCTGCCGGGAACGACCGGGGTTACACCGGGGAAGCACCATAGCTCTGTCGGCAAAAACCGGGTATGATCCGGGGTATGATATAGCCGGTAGAGCTACGTACGGCAGAGCCCTTGTGAATGCTGGCAGAGCCCCGGAGAATGCCAGCAGAGCCTCGGAGAATGCAGTCAGAGCCCCGGAGGATGATGATGGAGCTAAGGTTGATCCCGGTAGAGCCCGATAAAGTCCGGTTTGATTCCAAAAGAACCACGACAATTTGCGATGATTGCACTTGTTTGTTTACCCTTCCCATTTCCATTCTATCCAGTCTTGCGTAAGGATTTTTCAGAAAATCATTATGCATTACTGTTCTTTATATTAAATAAAATTATGTATTGATCAATGTAATCATGTAATCATGTTCTCGCGCGTTTTCAATCCACTGGGATTCTAGCTTAGGGGGCTCTGCCTGGATCGTCCTGGGCTCTGCCTGGATCGACCGGGGATCTGCATGGGTCAATCTAGGCTCTTCCAGCGTATAGGCTACCGGGTCAGACTGTAAACTGATTAATTGATGTATCACTAGAAAAGTGCATTGTTAAATGCAATTCTGACAGCCAGTATCTGGATGTGGAGAAATCTTATGATCATGTATATTCACTTTATTTATTCTATTACGTGTTTAGCCATTTTATATAATAATGCAAACAAGGGCAAGTTTATGAATAGCGAACTTTTGAATTCATAAAATGAGGTTGTGAAAACAATTTGGGTAAAAGGACAACCCGCTTTTGGAGGTCAACTGCTTCGATGCCTGACTGAAGTGCAATACATAACTTACATTTACATGTACTTGCTTTGGAAAAGGAGTTTTTATTACAACTAACACTGCATAAATTGGCTTGAATGTGGTTTGAATCGGTTAATAAGCATAAGATGGGGGTAGGGTGGGGGGGGGATGAAAACTTGTGGATTGAATCCATGGTTTATCCATAGACAAGTGTTTATGTCGGCATTTTAATGTCTCAATTTTCCCTTAATGTGTACTTCTTAAGACGGAAGAAGAAAACTGGAAAATACCGTTTAAAATCTAAATCAATATAATACTTGAACTATGTTGGTTTTCATCAGCAATGTCGACATGTGTGTGTGTGTGTGTGTGCGTGCGTGCGCGCGTGCGCGTGTGTGCGTGTGTTGGTGTGTGTGCGCGTGAGTGTGTGTGAGTATCGTTTTTACTTTCAATGAATTTAAATACGTCCAATTGTAGACATTGCAGATTTTTAAATTACTAGGGAAAGTCATATGGAAACAATGACAACAAGCAAATGGATGTATGGTTGTGTTTTTGTATATAAAATCTTCTAGTATATATGTGCTTTATGAAATAAGATTACTAAAAGGACACGTTTGTAAAGATCCAATCATATACAACAACAATTATATATTTGAACGACAACCCACTTTTGGAGGTCACCTCCTTCGGTGCCCGACTGAAGGCGATATATACGTACAGCATTTAGAGGTTATAACTTACACTGCTTTAACCTGCTTGAATCTCGTTTGAATGCGTTAATAAACATGAATGTAAAATAATAAGTTAGGAACTGATAGGGTTTATGAATGACGACAATAATTATTATCTACCTACATTTACTGAAGATTTTTTATGACATGCAAATACATTAATAGCAGGTATAAATGTATCCAGTCAAATACAATAAATATACATTTGCTTGGGTAAATCACACATGACGATAACCCATGTAAGGAGGTCACTTGCTTCAGTGCCTGAATAAAAGTCTCTGAATAAAGTGCTGAACATGTGGTCATATTTAATAAACAATAATTTAGGTTATCCCTTATACTGCCTAAATTGTTTCGAATGCCTTTTGATGTACCTGCAAGGTTTAGTGTATACTACCTTAAACGACAAACAATATATGGACGTCAACTTCCTTTTCTAATAATGAAATAAATATACCGTGTAATATAATGAAATCCGGTTGATAGAAGCAATGGTTTATCCGTAGAAAAAAAACTTCAAATAATTGTATTGCCAAAGGCTTTGGTGACAAACCGCATCTAGATGTCTGATTTTCCTAAAATGTATACATATGTACGACTTAAAACGGAGGAAGATGAAAACTGGAAAAAAAAACGTTTAAAATTGATATCAATGTAAGACATGAACTATGTTGGCTTGAAACATCAATGACGATATGTATAAACATGCAAATTTTCAAATTTCTGGTGAATATGGGTCTGAAAAACAATATATGTATGACAGTATGTGTATATGTAACAAAGACTACAACCCATGTTTGGTGGTCAGCTGCTTTAGTGCTTGAATAAAGTGCATTCACTTGTACTGCCTAAATCGGCTTATGTCTTAAATGCCTCTTTCACCAATACTCAATTAACAAAGAACGTGGCAGAATTCTTACAAAAAAAGATGGTGTCAAGAACTCACGACAACCAATATATGGAGGCATAGATTTAGCTCCATGATGGAGATGTTTTTTACCGCTTGTTCATCTTCATATAAAACGGTGCTTTAAAATCATTGAGTTTCTTCATTAAGCATGCTCGTTGTCTGGAAATGTTTAAAAACAAACATCACGGTGCATATCCATATCGGTACCCTCTTTGCGAAATCTGCTCAAACGGTACCCTCTCTGAACATACACAGGTCATTCTCTGCTAAAAACAAACCAGCGATGGATAACAATCCAGTAAAATTTCATTGTAATAAGGAAAGGAGGTATGACATGTAGAAAAGATGTATACCACGGAACACTAGAATGTTTTAATTATGTGCTGATTTGTCATGTGCCCGATTTTCATGTTCACAACTTCACTATAAGCTACAAAAAATCGACATGTCTTGTCTCGTCCATCACCTCGACATGTATTGTTCGGGCTGAAATGAATTTGCGGATTGATTATATATGCATCATACATATTTAATATGTTCATATTCATATCATCTTCGACAAATGGCAGTATATAATTATTGTCAAAAATAAATGAAAAATTCATAAAAACACCCTACTTTCGGTTTTGCAGCGGCACGGGCTACCTGTCTTCATTTGAATTTTTACATCACAAGTACCCTCTCATTTTTTAACACATAGGTACCCTCAAAACAAAAACAACTTATTTCATGCTTTACAGTGTTTTACTATAATATATTAGATGATTATATTCTGATAAACCACTAGTGAAATTTAAACAAGAGGGCCATGATGGCCCTGAAGTCGCTCATCTGTACATAGGTCCCAGGCGGTGCCAGTTTAAACCTCTTGGTTTTTATTTGAAAAAACTTGGAAGACACTCACTAGAAGATGTTTCATGCCAAATATCTAAGCTCTAGCTCTTTGGGTTTTTTTTTAAAAGAAGATATTTAATGTTTTTTATTTCGGTTGCCATGGCAACCAGAGTTCTGTATGGAATTAAATTCTTTGAACAAATTTTAAAGGTGACCACCAAAGGAACATTCCTGTGAAGTTTGGATGAAATTGGCTTAGTGGTGTTAACCATTTATGAGGAGATGTCATTTAAATTAAAAGTTTATGGACGGATGGACGCCGGACAACGGCTGGACGAAAAGTGATCACAAAAGATGAAGCTAAAAATCGTATAATTTCACCGTACCGGACTACTTTTTCCCCTCATTGCACCCCCATATTACAAAGAAAACACAGTTATTTTCCAAACAATACGACATGCATGTGAACACAACAACATACTAGAACTATTCGCTGAATGCGATTCATAAACCCCCACCAATGTCCTTGACAGAAGACCACTTGAAAGGTGGTTAAGGGAATAACTTATGTGGCACAAATACATAAAGAAGAAATTATCTCTGGTTGAAAAAAGACTAATTGTAACAGGTAATAGTATAAATTATATTATCACAAATCATGTTCGAAAAGTTACAAATAACTCTTTCATTTTCCCAATGTATTAAACATTTATTTTATAAGTCAATTTTTGACCTTCAAGTGTGGCCTTGTCCTTAATCTGGCACAAGGGTAAGATGGGTTTTGCACATCACCCAGTTTGGTTGAACATTTGAGTAAGTTTGAAGAAAAACCTTCCATTATATAGAGTAGACACAATATATTGTCTAGTATTGGTTGTATGTAAATTTGAAGACTTAAAAAGGGGCATAACTTTGTCAAAATGCAATACAGAGTAATGAAACTTGACCTGCATATCTTATTTGCCACACCTCATATATCTTTTAAGTTTCAAGCAAATGCCTGCACTAGTTTCAGAATTATTCAAGTACATGTTAAAATTTAAGAAAATTTTCTAAGTCAATTTTTGACTTTCAAGTGTGACCTTGACCTTTAGCCGGCACAAAGGTGACATGAATTCTGCACATAACCTTGTTAACGTGAAAATTTGAGTAAAGTTTGAAGAAAATTCTTCCATTAGTATAGGATTTATAGAGCGGACACAACATATTGTCTACTATTTGATTGTATGTAAATTTGAAGACTTTTAAAAGGGGCATAACTTTGTTAAAATGCAATACAGAGTTATGAAACTTAAACGAACAGCATATCGGAATTGTGACCCTTCAAAAATATTTTAAGTTTCAAGCAAATACCTTTTCTAGATTTAGAAATATTCAAATAAATGTTAAAATTAAAGAATATTTTCTAAGTCAATTTTAGACCTTCAAGTGTGACCTTGACCTTAAGCCAGCAAAAAAGTGACATAAGTTCTGCACATCCCCTGGTTGAGATGAACATTTGAGCCAAGATTGAAGAAAATCTTTCAATTAGTGTAGGACTTACAGAGCGGACACAACATACTGTGTAATATTTGATTGTTTGATATTTGACCTTCAATTGTGACCTTGACCTTGAGCTGGCACATGGGCAACATGGGTTCTGCACATCCCCTTGTTGAGGTGAACATTTGAGCCAAGTTTGAAGTAAATCTTTCAAGTAGTGTAGGACTCACAGAGCGGACATGACATACTGTGTAATATTTGAAAGTGTTTGATATTTGACCTTCAATTGTGACCTTGACCTTGAACTGACACATGGGCAATATGGGTTCTGCACATCCCCTTGTTGAGGTGAACATTTGAGCCAAGTTTGAAGAAAATCTTTCTATTGGTATAGGAGTTATAGAGCGGACACGAAAATGGAGACGGACGGACCGACGGACCGACGGACGCGACAAAGCGAATCCATTATAGCCCCCCCCCACATTTTGTGGTGGGGGTATAACAAATAATAATAAAAGGGTGTCTGCTACACTTAAAACAGAATATTGCAGAAGAATATTATTGTTCAGGCTAGTATCTGATGATTTATTTGACATGGAAAATAATCAAAAAGATCAAGATGATGATGTTTGTAGACAAAATTTTCCAAAGCTAGGGCAGTGTTGACAAAAAATAATGCAACAGCTAAAAACAATTGGTTTGGGGAACAAGCCAAAGGAAGCAGAAATCCTTGATGATTCTACATTAAACAAATTGTATGACTCAAAAACCTTAGGTACGAGTAACCAAAGAGCCTGATTTGCACTCAATATTTCGGAATGTCGGAATCTTTGCTGGGAAGATGTTCAACTGTGTTTGGATGAGGCCGATGGCACAGAGTATCTGATCTATGATAAGGAACGACAAACTAAAACAAGGACAGGGGCTTAGTTACGCGACTCTAGTTACCTGTACAGATATAAATTATTGTTTCATTCTTTTTAAAGTTATCCAATAAATATTAAGCCAAGTATATTGTAAAATACTGAAAAAATATTAAAGCCATCATGTAACAGTAACACATCACCATTTTGCAACACTGTATTTCTAAATTCTTTAAATTGCCTTTAAACTTCTTTAAAAATTATGCGCAAGTTTACTATAAATTAATAACAAAATCTATTATCCTAAAAAAAATATTAAAATAATCTTATCAGATTAATATTTTAGGTTAAATGAAATAACAGTTTCAAAACAAAACAACAGCTATCCAGACTGGGACTTGAACCCAGGTCTTCTGCTAAAAGAAACAGATATTCTAATCACTGAACTATCTGGATGACTAGTTGATGTTTTGTCTTACACTGTAATATTATAAGTTTAAACAGGATATTTTTTTCAGTGTGTGATAGAAAGTTTATTTCAAAAGTGACCATCAGATTTTCAACATTTTCACAAGATTTTATTTTCATTTTTACATGTAAGAACGAAATTTCTTACATTTTTTGCTGTGGAAAGTGAATTTATATTTGATAATTTTGAAATTTACAGAGATCTGCTGAGGACGCGAATTTGCGCCATTGCGCTAAAAATAATGAGAATGGCGCAGGAAAATCGGCAGCAAAGGGCCATGGGCGCATCTAAAATCTGTGCAGACTTATAAGAAAACAAAAACTGTCTGCTGGGTTATTTAATCATCCAGTCCAAAACTGGTACCGAACAGCAACATGTTACCCATGCTCCTGTAATTACGCATATTCTTGAGTTTATCCATTCCCTATAGCTTTTGTCCATGTTATCTACTTAGCCGCATTTCTTCTCATAACTCCTTTCCCCACACAGATACTCATTTTATCTACCGTAAATTTAATCCAATAAAACAAACAAACAAATTATACAACTTACTTTAATATTTAAAATGATTATCGTAACTGAAAAAAAAGTGTTGCTACTTTAAGAAAATGCTGTAAGTTTAGCAGTATAATCTGACAGGTGTTTCAACTTGATTCAACCTTAGAGGTCACTCAAGTTCACGCAAGTTTTTGGCTGAATGAGTGTAAAAAGTGTGTGTTTTTAGTTTTTATTTATACTGGGCGCCGGTTTCCCATATGTCGCCAGACTAGTCGGCCTCTATTACTATTGCTGGTAAACGTAGAGCCTGCAACGGAGGACTTATTCGCCTGCAACGTCGTCGATGTCCGTAGAGCCCGCGGACGGAGGTCTTTTTCAACTGTCGATCGTCGTAGACCTTCTCTAGGACCAGATTCTTCGCATCGTTGAACAAATGACAATAGGAAGGAAAAGGCACCTCTTCCGGGAGCAGCAGCTCTCTTTAGGGCCACAGGCCCTTCGTCGTTGGTTAGGTCACACCAGCTAAGTGACCTAACTAGGTCAACCCATCTGGTGTGACGCTATGCCTTCGAGCGACGGTGCACGCCACAAAGGGAAGTCGGAAGAAGTGTAAAAAAAAAGAATGTATTTTATTTTCGTCATCAAGTAATTTTTTGACAGGGTTGATTAACCAATCGAGAACATTGTGCATTGACTTTTTTCATGATCAAAAGGTCATGTCGGCCAAATGTCTTTGATGTATGCTGTCTACACAGAGGCATACAAGGGGCAAATAAAATTCGTCAATATAAACAGTGGTAAGGGACATTTGGTGCAAAGTAGGAAAATTAAATGGATAATGCACAATATAAAACATTACAAGTAAGAACCAGCAATTATGTGAATAAATTTGCATATCAAATTTTTGAGCAGCCATTTAAAAAAAATATTTTCATTTTTTTGCCTGCAATTAATATTAGTTAGAAAGTTACCATGTAGGCATTATTTTTAATTATTGGTAAAGTACTGAATTATAAGTGAACCACTTGTCACAAAATAATGATTTAAGTTTTTTATTACCGGGCAATTCAATTATTACAAACTTTTTAACAGTTATTTTTTGGTCAATGTTTACTAATTTTCCCAAGGCCATACTTTGGTAAAAATGGCCCATCATTTTCAGAAAAGTGGGCCAGTATTTCAAATTCTTGGCAGATTCTCTGAAATTATAATTGATAATTTTCACTGTAGCCTGACTATAATTGAATGCGGATGAAAATAATATTTTCATAACTAAATGGAATTATCAACAGGAATAAATCCAGTATAACAGTGATGTTCTGACATCATGAAGAACTCATGACGTTACGCAGCAAAACATTAACAAATAGAAACATTTTGTTGTTGTTGTTGTTGATGATGATGATAGATATGTATATATGTATTTAATATTTTCTTATATATACACACTACACACCAATAAATATATAATTATGGTCATTTAATGCACAAATCTGAGAAAATTCAGTAATTTAACCTTCAAGGTCAAGGTCATTAAAGAGCCAAGCAATTTGGGTTTGATAAACAACAAGGTCTGGTCCTTAAGAATGTTCTGTTATAATATGAAGTTGATTCCTTCAATAATAGCATCAAAATCAGTTACCCGCCAAAACAATGAAAATTTTCAATAATTTGACCTTCAAAGAACAATGTCATTAATGAGTTGAAGGTCAAGGTCTTTCGGTATATTTTTTAAACAGTTATCTTGAAAATTATTATGTTCAATTTCAAGACAATCCATTCAAAAATAAACAAAGTTACAGCCAATAATAGCCAAAAAAATGAAATATATATCAAATAATTTGACCTTCAAAGTCAAGGTCATTTATGAGTGAAAGGTCAAGGTCTGTCTAGTTATTTTTAAGGGATTGTTTTGTTTGTTTGTTTGTTTCATTTTAAAACGCCTTTTTCAACAGTATTTCAGTCATATAGGCGGGTAGTTTCCTAACCATCGTTCCTGGAGAGTTACACCAGTACTAGACTACCTTTCCTCCGCGCTAAACTACCAAAGCATCTCCCGGGGATCGAACCCACGCCAGAGAGGTAACTAGATTAGAAGTCATCGACTCTAACCCCTTGACCACGGAGGCGGACATTTTTTTAAGGGATATCCCTGAAGATAATTATGTTCAAGTTTGAAGACAATCCATTCAAAAATAACAAAGTTACAGCCAATAATAGCCAAAAAAAAGAAAATTTCAATAATTTGACCTTCAAAGTCATGGTCATTTATGAGTGAAGGTCAAGGTCTGGCTAGTTATTTTTTTAAGGGATATCCTTGAAGATTATTATGTTCAAGTTTGAAGACAATCCATTCAAAAATAACAAAGTTACAGCCAATAACAGCATGAACAAGGCAAAAATTGGACTTTTAACCTTGAAGGTCAAGGTCATTTATGGATGAAGGTCAGGGTTAGTGTGGTCTAACTGAAAGGTCTTTCCAAGGGTTGTTGTGGTCAAGTATGAAGACAATACACCAAGAAATAACAAGAGCACCGCTAGGCGGAGCATTATATGCCCGAAAGTGTTTTTTTTTTAAAATAAGGATGAAGCATTTAATAAGACATGGGAATTACCTGTTCATGCATATAAAAATTTTTACAGCTGTAGGTTGATTAATACTTAAGTTATTAATAATGACCTTAACCTTTGACCTTTTGACCCCAAAATCAATAGGAGTCTTCTACCTTATATGGACAATCATCCTAAGAAGTTTGAATATTGTTGGCCAATTGGGAACTTTAATTATGCTCTAGAAACTGTTTTTCAGTATTAAGGTAAAAGTGACATTGACCTTTGACCTTGTGACCCCAAATCAATAGGGGTCTTCCACCCAATATGGACAATCATCCTATGAAGTTTTGAATATTGTGGGCCAAAATGGAACTTACGTTATGCCCCGGAAACTGTTTTTGGTTTTTAAGGTAATTGTGACGCTTGACCTTTTGACCCCAAAAATCAATAGGGGTCTTTTGCCCAATATGAACAATCATCCTATGAAGTTTGAATATTGTGGGCCAAATGGAACTTAAGTTATGCTCCGGAAACTGTTTCCAGTATCAATGTAAAAGCGACCTTGACCTTTGACCTTGTGTCCCCAAAATCAATAGGGGTCTTCTTCCCAATATGGACAATCATCCTATGAAGTTTGAATATTGTGGGCCAAATGGAACTTAAGTTATGGTCCAGAAACTGTTTTCAGTTTTAAGGATATAGTGACCTTGACCCTTGACCTTTTGACCCCAAAATCATTAGGGGTCTTCTACCTAATATGGACAATCATCCTATGAAGTTTGAACACTGTGGGCAAAATGGAACTAAAGTTATGCTCCGGAAACTGTTTCCAGTATCCATGTAATAGTGACCTTGACCTTTGACCTTGTGACCCCAAAATCAATAGGGGTCTTCTTCTTCTTAATATGGACAATCATCCTATGAAGTTTGAACATTGTGGGTCTATTGGAACTTAAGTTATGCTCCGGAAACTGTTTTCAGTATCAAGGTAATAGTGACCTTGACCTTTGACCTTGTGACCCCAAAATCAATAGGGGTCTTTTGCCCAATATGGACAATCATCCCATGAAGTTTGAACATTGTGGGTCGAATGGAACTTAAGTTATGCTCCGGAAACTGTTTTCAGTTTTAAGGTCATAGTGACCTTGACCTTTGACCTTTTGACCCCAAAATCAATAGGGGTCTTTTACCCACTATGGACAATCATCCTATGAAGTTTGAACATTGTGGGTCGATTGAAACTTAAGTTATGCTCCGGAAACTGTTTTCAGTATCAAGGTAATACCGACCTTGACCTTTGACCTTGTGACCCCAAAATCAATAGGTGTCTTCTACCTTATATGGACAATCATCCAATGAAGTTTGATCATTGTTGGTCGAATGGAACTTAAGGTATGCTCCGGAAACTGTTTTCAGTTTTAAGGTCAAATTTGGAGCAAGACAAGTCCATTTAAGAAATTTAGCAGCTAAGGGTTAAAGTGTATAAAATTGCATATCTATCAAGTTTTATATTCTATTTATGTACAAGACTCTTTGAATAATATTCTAATAAACTAGAGGATGCTTTTGTAAAAAAGCGCATGTCTCCCCCACTGCTGAGAATAACTGTGAATGGAAACAGGAATGGAAATGGAGATAAGATAATGTAAATACCCGGTAGTCACTTCAATGAAGGCTGTCTATGGATGGTCGACCTTTGACCTACTGACCCCAAAAACAATAGGGATCATCTGCTCTATAAGACCAATCATCCTATGAAGTTTGAGGGCTGTAGGTCAAAAGGAACTCTAGTTATCATCCGGAAACGAGAAATTGACCAACGGTCACTGTGACCTTGACCTTTGAACTACTGACCCCAAAAACAATAGGGATCATCTGCTCAATAAGACCAATCATCCTATGAAGTTTGAGGGCTGTAGGTCAAAAGGAACTCTAGTTATCATCCGGAAACGAGAAATTGACCAGCGGTCACTGTGACCTTGACCTTTGAACTACTGACCCCCAAAAACAATAGGGATCATCTGCTCAATAAGACATTATCT
>NW_026863398.1:0-145043 GCF_026571515.1 Ruditapes philippinarum | reverse complement strand
AAAATTTTTTGAAACCCACTGTACAAATGAAGTCATTTTTTTTTGGCATGAATCTAAATATTCTGTACAACTTTTAATTTCATTGCAATCAGAACACGATTTTTCTAAAAATTTTTGATTTTTTCATGGCTGATGTAATGGAAATACATAAAAAAAAACCCAGACAGACAGAGAGAGAAGAAAAAAAAGATAAATGAAAGTAAATGTTATGCTAATGTAAGAGAGGACTGTTGAAATAAAGTTCATGATGTCAGTTATAACATGTTAAAGTCGTTAACACACGCTAAAACAAATTGCACAAGGTATCGGAGGCAGATCTATCCGAGTCTTGAATGATGTATTCTGTGGGTACGGAATTCTTCGCCTCTTCTCACCCTCGGGGACATAAATTATGCTGCTCCTGGACACAACCCATTGGCATTACAGAACCTAGAAAGGGCGAAAAAAACTTTACCATGTACATATGTTTTAATTTTAAATGTGTCATTCAATGTTTTTATCATGTATGTCTACATAACATATTTTCTCTATTTTAATGGTATTAGAAAGAATGGGCCTTCATCCATTATTTTCGGCCTTTTACAGCCCTTCAATCATTTTTCCCCTAAAAATAATTATGTATATCAAGTAAATTCCTGTTCAGGCCACATCTCAGAGTAGAAATCACTCTGATCTTCATCGAGTACC
This sequence comes from Ruditapes philippinarum, assembly GCF_026571515.1. Lineage (NCBI taxonomy): Eukaryota > Metazoa > Mollusca > Bivalvia > Venerida > Veneridae > Ruditapes > Ruditapes philippinarum. The sequence continues at coordinate 144,356 of NW_026863398.1, read as the reverse complement.
CGCCTTGCTGTAAGATCATGGATGAAGAAGATTACAAAAAAAATCTTACGCAATTCCTCAAATTATCTTTTTTCTTCAAGAAGGCATACTAAGTAAAAAGGTAATTTTTTGTATATTTTACAGTTCACCTAAGCTAAGTTACATGCAAAAAGAAGCTTTTATAGAATACCAATATGGAAGAGCTAGATCCCCAAAGTGGTTTTTCATTCTGGTACTTTAGTTCCATGTTTTGAGACTGTTAAACTCAGAGTTGATTAGATCTACCTCAACTCCTAAATCCACATCTTCCTTACAGTTACCAAGGGCAACCTGTACAGAAAAGAGAAATACATTATACAAGTATTTGCTCCAAATAATAAGGTTTATTCCTATTGCATCTTTTCCGAGTTTTATTTACATTACTTACATTAACATATGAAATATGTATTTTGGACATGAACTGTGAGTAGCTAAAAATCTTTTACCATCCCCTTTATTTTGAAATGATCCAGATAAAACTAGAACTGCCACTATCATGGCGTGAATACCCCCGCATACCACTTTGTCAGAATCAACAGTGGCCATTTAGAGCTCAAGGACAACCTCCCTGCCAAATCTGAGGTTACTAAGCCAGTGCATTGCTAAGTTTTATATTCTACATGCTTCAAATGTGAAAATGTCAAAATCAATACATTGCGGACAGGACATTCTTTAGCAATTGGAAGAAAGCTTTTTTTGTCAAGGTCCCTGTGACCTTACCTTTGACCAGTGGACCTAAAAATCAATAGGGGTCACCTTATAGTCATGATCAACATCCATGCCAAATATGAGACTGTGGGTCAAAGGAATCTTAAGTTATTGGATGTGGGACAAACTTTTTGAAGTCAGAAGTCCCTATGACCTTGACCTTTGATCCAGTGACTCAAAATCAAAAAGGGGTCATCTACTAATAATGATCAACATCCATGCCAAATATGAAGACTGTGGGTCAAAGGAATCTTAAGTTATTGGGCAGACAAACTTTTTTGAAGTCAAGTCCCTGTGACCTTGACCTTTGACCTGGTGACCTCAAAATCAAATAGGGGTCATCTTACTAATCATGACTAACCTCCATGCCAAACATGAAGACTGTGGGTCAAAGGAATCTTAAGTTATAGGGCGGACAAGCTTTGTTGAAGTCAAGGTGACCTTGACCTTTGACCTGGTGACCTCAAAGTCAATAGGGGTCATCTACTAATCATGACTAACCTCCATGCCAAATATGAAGACTGTAGGTCAAAGGAATCTTAAGTTATTGGCGAGGACAAGCTTTTTTGAAGTGAAGGCCCCTGTGACCTTGACCTTTGACCTGATGACCTCAAAATCATTAGGGGTCATCTACTAATCATGACTAACTCCATCCAAATATGACGACTGTGGGTCAAAGGAATCTTAAGTTATTGGGCGGACAAGCTTTTGAAGTCAAGGCCCTGTGACCTTGACCTTTGACTGGTGACCTCAAAATCAAAATAGGGGTCATCTACTTATATGACTAACCTCCATGCAAATATGACGACTGTGGGTCAAAGGAATCTTAAGTTATTGGGCGGATAAGCTTTTGAAGTCAAGGCCCCTGTGACCTTGACCTTTGACCTGGTGACCTCAAAATCAATAGAGGTCATCTACTAATCATGACTAACCTCCATGCCAAATATGACGACTGTAGATCAAAGGAATCTTAAGTTATTGGGCGGACAAGCTTTTTGAAGTCAAGGCCCCTGTGACCTTGACCTTTGACCTGGTGACCTCAAAATCAATAGGGTCATCTACTAATCATGACTAACCTCCATGCCAAATATGACGACTGTAGGGCAAAGGAATCTTAAGTTATTGGGGCGGACAAGCTTTTTGAAGTCAAGGCCCCTGTGACCTTGACCTTGACCTAGTGAACCTCAAAATCAATAGGAGTCATCTACTAATCATGACTAACCTCCATGCCAAATATGAAGACTAAGGGTCAAAGGAATCTTAAGTTATTGGGCGGACAAGAAAAAACCGACGGACGGCCAAGCTGATTCCAGTATACCCCCTTACAACTTTGTTGTGCGGGGGTATAAAAATTTTAAGTGACCTATTACAAAAAACATATTTCTGAACAAAATTACTGCAAATCCCTCAGTTTTTGAAAACTTACAGAGCTCAAAGGATAGTTGGGATTTAAGTCACTACCATTAAAGTCACATGGCAACTTTACTGGTGACAGAAAACCTCATGTGAGGCACTGAGTAAAACCATCTTTAAGGTAGCTGGACAACTTCCTCACATGAAAGAATTCGAAGTCCCTAGTATAATCAGGGTTGCCAGCACTTTGGTGAAATAAAATTCCCTGACTTTTCCCTGACCAATTCATGTTTTTCACTGACCAAAATCGTCAAACCAATAAACGGCCTTCTGACCTCCCCTTTAGCCGTCAAATCCTCCCATTATATTTTTGCATGTGAACTTGTATTTATTTTCCAAAATATAAAACATTTACATCAAAGTAATGATGACAAACATTTGTGTTCTACTATTTCTTAACTAGTTTCTATTCAAACACAGTCTGACTGTTGGTCAGTGAAACGATGTGAAACATATGACATGAAAATCAGAAGAATCTAATATAAGCCATCTGTATTAGAAATCACATAAGTCACTCTTTCCTTCCTAGTAGTAACACATAAAACACCAAGACTATAAGAGTAATACTTGTATGACAAAACTTAAAATTCAAACATCTCTAAACTATAAGAACAATACACATTTACACAGTTACTTGTATAAGGCATCATGATAAACTCCACTGATTTGTGAAAACAAGAAACATAGGGCTTTATTTTGGCATATCATGAAATAATCACTATAAAATTAAAGACTTTGAATAAGAGAAGGAAGTTAGTGTGAAAAAAAGTTAGTTTTCACATAGTTTTGCATATTTAACCAGTTCCATCATGTTTGCAAGACAATTCCTCTTTGTACAATTTCTTCGTGTCAAAGCAAAAAGCAAAGCAGGTTATATGCCAATATGGTAGTTTGGTATACATGTAAACTGACTAGATTTTGTTAGTAATTAAACAGCCCTTCTAGTGATCATGCACAGAAATAGCTAGACCAATACACAGAATACAGTGTACTGATTAGATATTGCTAGTAAGTAAAAGCACTTCTAGTGATCATGCACAGAAATAGCTAGACCAATACAGAATACAAATGAGAGGCATGACTGTAACATTACATTTTTTTTCAGTTTCTTCTCTAGATGTTCAGCTGTCTTAATTTCAACAACTCCATCTCCATTTCTCTTTCCATGGGACTTTTCCCGCAGGGCATTAGATTTGACCAATAACTGCAGATTGTTTTTTGGTTTCAGCTTGTTTGGCCAGTTTCATCAGCTTCAACAACCAATTTTATCTGCCATCTTCCTCAGACTTTGAGTTTTTCTTCTTTGCATCATCCAGTTGCCTTTGAGTTTCTTCCCTTTCTTTTGTCTTTCTGCTTCTGTTCATCCTCTATACCTTTGTTTCCTGTGCATGAGTCCTGTACCTATGGTAAGCATGCCTACAGCTCTGTAGTAACTCCTTACTGACACACTCGGAGAGTGGCTTGTCCTGGGATTTGAGGCCATCATAAGCCTGTCTGTACGTAATAAGGGTATGCTTTGTCAGAGAACCCCCCTCTTAACAGATTGACTGGCCATGGGGACAGAATAAGCATATAATGCTTCTTAATATCACAGTTTACTGTTATTTGAATTTAATGCTTAACTGTGAGAGTGATAAAGTCAAATATTAAATGCCTAAAGACTGCCATAGCCAAGAAAGACCTTCAATGCGTATATTTTTTGACTTTTGAAATAATTTTTCCCTGACTTTTCACTGACTTTTCTGGATTTTCATTTTTCACTGACCAAATTTCAAAATTCCCTGACAATTCCCTGACCTTGAAAAAATACCCAATTTCCCTGACTTTTCAAGTCCGCTGGCAACCCTGATAATTAAAACTCGCACATAATAGTGATGGACAAGCAATTTGAAGTCAGGCATGTGTAAAATTCCCCCATCAAGTCCACCCATCCTGACTTACACATTCAAAGAAGGCTATAAAGTATAGATTCCTCAATGAACAGAAAGAATCCAAATTCATTCTTCACATGAAACATAAAGAATCCAAATTCCTTTGTGAGATTTACACAATCAGGAGTTCGAACGAGTTAAGTGACTTGAATTCAACAACCTTTACCAAACAGCTCACTCAGGCACTTGCCCAACACACTTTCCTTCTATGCTCAATACCCTCAAAACAACACTGATTTAATATCGTTTATATTCATAATGTTCACATTTGTACTCACCTCACACAGTAATGCACATTTCACTGAAGATTTAGGATTAGTACTGCTTGCAGTACATATTGCTTTTAGCAAAAGTATCAGCCGAATATTTATGCCCTGAAAAAATAACAAAAACCAAGGTTGTTTTTTTTAAAAAATTCAACATTGTCAAAAATTAGAAAGAACCTGCTGTAATATTTTTATTAACAACAAGAATAGGAATAAATATGTTGAAGTCCTGATAGATCATTACTTTTGGTTTCTGAGTTGAGTCTTTTAGTCTCATTATTAACACTGGGTAGGTCATGTGGCAATTTCAGCTTTACTTATGATTTAAGTCCAAAGATGCAACTCTATGCTATATTCCTGGTATGAAAAGGCACCTGTGTTAAACCTTCTGTCAGCTGACTGGATAACTTTCTGTTGAAAGCATCAGGCCATGAGTGCACTTAATTTCATGATAATCACTAAATCACTGATTGTCCATTTGTCTTTTAATTATCAAGAATTCAACCTCTTTCTACTCAAGTAGAACTGATCAGTCTCACTTACACTTCATTTAATCTAATTAATTATAAATTACAAGAGGGCCATGATGGCCCTGAGGTCGCTCACCTGTATATAGCCCCCCCCCCCCCCCCCCCAATTTTTTCCCCAAGGCTTTTATTTGTTTATTTGAACAGACTTGGTAGACACCCATAAGAAGATGTTTCATGCAAAACATCTAAGTTCTAGCTCATTGGGTTTTTTAAAAGAAGATTTTTTAAGTTTTTACTATACACATAGAGTAAAAAAATGACACCCCTCGGGCAGGGCCAGTTTGACCCCTGGGCTTTTATTTGAACAAACTTTGTAGATATTTACTTAAAGATGTTGCATGCTTAATATCTCAAACTCTAGTTATTTGGGTTTTTTCAAAGAAGATTTTTAAGTTTTTTGCTATGTATATAAGGAAAATCAATGACCCCCGGGGCGGGGCCAGTTTTGACCCCAGGGCTTTTATTTGAACATACTTGGTAGACACCCATTAGAACATGTCTCATGCTAAATATCTTAGCTCTAGCTCTTTGGGTTCTTTAAAAAGAAGATTTTTATAAGTTTTTACTATATGCATATAAGGAAAATCAATGACCCCTGGTGAGGGGCCAATTTGGACCCCAGGGGTTTTATTTGAACAAACTTGGTAGACATTCACTAGAAGATGTTTCATGCCAAATATATAAGCTTTAGCTCTTACAGTTCTTTAAAAGAAGATTTTTTAAGTTTTTACTATATGCATATAGGGAAAATCAATGACCCCCTGGGGCGGGGCCAATTTTGACCCCAGGGCTTTTATTTGAACAAACTTGGTAGACATTTACTAGAAGATGTTTTATGCCAAATATCTAAGCTCTAGCTCTTACGGTTCTTTAAAAGAAGATTTTTTAAGTTTAAACTATATGCATATAGGGAAAATCAATTACCCCCCAGGGCGGGCCAATTTTGACCCCAGGGCTTTTATTTGAACAAACTTGGTAGACATTCACTAGAAGATGTTTCATGCCAAATATCTAAGCTCTAGCTCTTTGGGTTCTTTAAAAGAAGATTTTTTAAGTTTTTACTTTATGCATATAGGGAAAATCAATGACCCCCTGGGGCGGGGCCAATTTTGACCCCAGGGCTTTTATTTGAACAAACTTGGTAGACATTCACTAGAAGATGTTTCATGCCAAATATCTAAGCTCTAGCTCTTACAGTTCTTTAAAGGAAGATTTTTTAAGTGTTTTACTATATGCATATAGGGAAAATCAATGACCCCCCGGGGCGGGGCCAATTTTTGACCCCAGGGCTTTTATTTGAACAAACTTGGTAGACACTCACTAGAAGATGTTCCATGCCAAAAAATCTTAGCTCTAGCTCTTACAGTTCTTTAAAAGAAGATCTTTTAAGTTTTTACTATATGCATATATAGGGAAAATCAATGACCCCCGGGGGCGGGGCCAATTTTGACCCCAGGGCTTTTATTTGAACAAACTTGGTAGACACTCATTAGAAGATGTTTCATGCCAAATATCTAAGCTCTAGCTCTTAGGGTTGTTTAAAAGAAGATATTTAAAAGATTTTTTTTCGGTTGCCATGGCAACCAGAGTTCTGCATGGAATTAAATTCTTTGAACAATTTTTAAAGGTGACCACCAAAGGAACATTCCTGTGAAGTTTGGATGAAATTGGCTCAGTGGTTTATGAGGAGATGTCATTTAAAGCAAAAGTTTACGGAACGGACGACGGACGACGGACGGACGACGGACGGACGGACGCGGACGAAAAAGCGATCACCCTGTCACTTTGTGACAGGTGAGCTAATAATTACTTATATACTAGTATATTTAGAAAAATCACATCGTAACAGAATAAACAATAACTTACAACCGTACCTCTTCCCGAACGCATGTCCTGTTGATAGGAGTAAACCATTATGGTGATACTCATGAACGTTGGACATGGAGCTTCCATCCATAAACATCTTATGATTATCAGTTCTTGAATTTTCTCTTGCTGATTCCATCACCGACGCCATAACTTATATTATTGCAGACTACTTTTGAACTGCCTGATAATGAATGAGAAAAACAAACACAATTTTTTCAAATGGTACAATCTGCTTAATTGAACATTTTTTTTCTCTCCCTTACAAAGTAAAATTATGTAAATTTGTTTTTTGTAGTGTTTGTTTTGATTGGGTTTTACGTCACACCGACACAGTATAGGTCATTTTGCGATGTTACAGCTTTACTGGTGGAGGAAGACCTTCATGTGCCCTTCCGTGCATTATTTCAGGCACGAACGGGCACCTGAGTAGAACCACCAACGTTCCGTAAGCTAGCTGGATAGCTTCCTAACATGTTGGGATTTGAACCCATAGCGGTGAGGGGCAATTGGTTTGAATTCAACAACCTTAACCAACTCGGCTACGGTATGTAAATCAATAAATTGCTATATGACATGTATATTATAATATTTATTACATAAAAACATTGTTGCTAAGTCACTTAATTCTTTCTATGTTTTTTATGTACAGAACATCTAAAAAAATGTCTCCAGTAATTTCATTATGCGCATTAAACTAACAACTTTGTAATACACTCTAAGTCAGGAACATTCATTTCATATTGTTCGAGTCGTCAAGTCATACTGATAATATGAAGTTTGTATGATAATTTTAACATTGAATATCTAAGTCTGCCCTAGACCTTCATACACACACTTTACACACACATACAATTTTCGCCCCACTTTTGAAATTGAATGTACCGCAATTACAGAAACTTTGGTTTGAGGTCAATCAACTTCATGTTACAACAAAAGTTCCAAGCAGTCAATAAATAATAAAATAAACACAAGCAAACAAAGACAACGAAGGAAAGTGAAGACTTGAGTGGGTCTTTCATTTATCAAATGTTGCGTTCGGCATTATTAAAACGAACTTATAGATTCTTGTTGAGCCCTGATATATTTGAGGATGTTATGTGACTCGACATCGTCTTCCCTTGAGTGGTGTAATAGAGCAGCCTTTGCCTGACTACATGTAGTCAAGAGGGTTCTTCTGTCAGTGTAAAAACAAACACTCTACATTATAAATGGGGCAATCAATGCTGCTTTAGGTAAGAAACCTATAACTCGTACTTTTAGTAACTGTTTTGTTTTACGTGTGTCTCTGAAGCTTACAGCTTCTACAGGAATCAACTACATAAAATCTGTATAAGTAACATTATAAAAATCCAAACACACATACTTGATAGTAATTTTTTTTTATCTATACATTGTCTTGAATGTTTTTAATTTTTATTTCCAGTCACACCAAAAACTGTCAAAATTGTAGGGAATCTTTTACCAAGTGGAAGAGACCTTATCGTGCGGAGTAGAGCATCATTGTTCTGGAAAATTTGGAGGCCAAATAGTAAGCATCTTTTCCTGTTTGCCATTGAAAGGGAAAACAAATTTACCAATTTTTAGAAACCAATTTGCATTTTTTTTTTTTGGAAAAACCAAAACACCCAACTTTTTGGGGGGAACCAGAATTACGTAATTTTCTGCTTACGTGAGGTTATACTGTGCTCCAAGTAGTATTTTACTGGCGTTTCAGATCGAGAGGTTGGAGATTAATCTCATTTCGACCTTTTATACGAGATCTACAAATCCAGCGGTTTCTATTCTTGTCGTATGAGTACCCTTCTGTGGCATCAGGATGTATAAATACTTGTTGACAACGCTGAGATCTTAATTATAGTTGTAATATATTCATTTGTATGTGTTAAATACAAACTCTCATTAAAACAGTTTAGTTTTATACAAATTTATTTTAGTTTGGAAGCTATTATCTTATTGAAAACACTCTTAAAATTATCTGCTCATTGGAACCAAGCTAGTTACTAAGCAATGAAAGTAATAAACGACTTGCTTGCCGACTCGCGATCCGAACCATGCGGACCAGCAATCCTTAGATCTACCAAAACAAAGCCGGCGGTGCAACATACAGCCACTTTACACCAAAAGTGCGCAAAACTAAGTGGAGCTCACTGCAAAGCCGGTTCAAATAATGTTTTTTCATTCAAACATCAACATTATATTGAAATTGCTCACCTTTTCACAATTTGTCTGATGTTCTGTTTGGTCAAACGCTAATTGCTTTTGTTTTTATCTATTTTCTACACATATCCCTGAAATATCGAGAATATTATTTAAAAAAATATATATACTAGATATCTCTTAATTCATACCAATTGGCTGAATTCCTTGATAATAATTCTTTTTGCTTGGAATTTTATTACGTTTTTTTTTTTTTTTCAGTATTGTACATTGTGCTGGTTCCAAAAGGCACATTAAATTTCTTTGCTGATATGCAGTAACAATACTTCTCCTTTCTTTCCCTTATAACAAAATCTTAAATTCCCAAATTATAAAGTCCTCACCCAGAATCAATCTCAGATCATCCTTTTGTTAATTTATAATAACCATCAATAATAACATTGATATCACCATGTGTATTAACCCCTTCTACCCTAGATATATTAAATGGACTTATCCATCTTTAAATCCGGACCAGATCATTTATTTACTTAATTAGGTAAATTTCAAAATATGTACTGACTGAACAGCCAACAGTACAGACCATGACTATGATCTTTGCCATCTGATCATGGTCAGTACTGGGCACTTGTTTCATCTTCAAAAAGCGAGGCTAATGAAATACTACTTACCCAATTTTCTGTAATATTTTTCTTGCTTCTATTAATACATCTCGTTTTATTCTACCAAATGGCATGTACTCCTCGGCCATCTTGGCATTCCGTAAAGCTGCCTGCATCATCCAACATCGCCTGTAAAACATACGACAGAGATCCATTCTATTCTTCTTTTTACCTTATTATTTATTTGCGTCGGTGCTTTAGTCACCTATACAAACACACACACAAATTAGTTTAGCAAATTTCCCACTCCAAATAAAACCATGTAATTAAACAATTTAAAGATTCATTTTAAAACAATTTATCATGAACTCAAGTCAATGAAGAAATAGTAAAGTTGTCAAATATGTTATAAAATTGAAGACAAGATAATAAATAACTTTTTTTAAATCAATTCTCATTCTTTCCTTTTTATGCTACATATATTAGTTAATTTATCATCATACTATCATTAGAAACATTTTATGTACGTCTCGTCCAGTTGAAAAAAGGGTATTAGCTTTGGATTTGTTTATAGTCAATATTTAGACTTCCCTTCATTTCCCCCGACATCATTATATTTCCAAGATGTCAAATCACCAAACAGTAATTTAACCTCTTAACCTTTCTAAAGAATCAATAATAATTCTCTTTTGAGGTTAGAAAGATCATTTTAAAGGTTACGAAGACACTTTAAGGTCCTCATAGCCAGGGCTTTTTTTCACAGATTTGGGAAGCAGCCCAGTCCTTAATTTTGGGGGAAAATTACACAGTATATTTGCAAAAGGGGACGAAAAAACTCAATGCAAATTCAATTTTTGGGGAAAACTGCATGATTTTAAAGAATTTTTCTTTGGGGAAGCAGCCCTATACCGGCCCTTGCCTATAGAGGAAAAAAGCCTGATAGCAGATGTCAAAATCTCAACTTCAATATACTTACCATTTCAGCAGTAAATCTTGCACCTTCCCCTGAGTAGTTTTTGATGGACTGCTTGACTCTAGTTTGAATCAACCCTGAGACTGGTGACGGCTGGTTGTCTAGCTCTACCAAGCGGTATTTTTTTGGTTGGTTCTCAAAACTGAAACAAGTTATCCCACTTTATATGTACAGTCAATTACAACAAATGTAACACAGACGGGGCACTCAACGAATTCTTACCAAAAGAAAGGACATTCAAGGATTTGTAAATCACTAACAGGGTGATAATAATTCATCAAAAATTCAGACAACAGATATGGACAGTAAGCTACAATTATGATCTCAAAGACATGCGTAAAGTTTTAAAGGAAATCCAGCAATGGTTTATGATAAATGAGGATATACATTTGAGACAGAACATAGAAAAATGTTTTATACCCTTGAGGGCAAATACATACAACGTGAAACAATAGATTAAAGAAACATATAAAACATAATTCTAATGAAAGTGCATAACAAAAACAAGAATGCATACTCACTTGTTTAAATCTGACCATGCATTCCCAGTCTTGGATTTGAATATTTTAGAGAATGAGGACCGTAGCCTCAGCCAAACGTTTGTGTACGGAGTGTTTCTTGGTACATGCCCGTCTCGTCCCGATACGACCCCATTGTAAACAGAAAACATAAATGTCCTTGACTTTTGTGATAGATTATCTGCATCTTATAAAAGTTATTAAGTGTTCATTGAGAAGGGCTTCTCACTTCTATCTTTGATAGAATAATGTCAAAAGGTCGATTGTTCTCCTTGTCAAACACTACCTCCCTGAAAATATCAAAATATTTACTTAATGAAAGCATCAACAAAATACACCAAACAAGACACTTTTGGCTAATTGCCAAGGGGTGAGGGGGGGCAATATTATGAGGTTATAATACATTGTTGAGTACAATACTGAATTCTATTGGACTAGTATGCAACTCAAAACTTTATTGGACGAGGCGCTAGCAGTGTCTTATGCCCTATTCTCAAACTTCTTTATTTCTTTTAAATGTCTTTTAACAATATGAAAATTTTGTTGTATTTCTTAGTATGATCAATATCTTACCCTGTATCAGCTGCCATACACTGCTCATCAACTTTAGGTTTTGGTTTGGTTTTAGCTGCCTCTGCATCACTTGGTATCAGTTTCTTTATCATAGAATCAGCGTCAGCTTCAAACATATTCGCTTTCGCCTCCGCTAGCTTATTTTACAGCCTCAGTAGGGGCATGCGAATGGAGGCGTAACTGGTGTCTCCTGCAGAAAAAGGCATTGGGTTTGAATCAAGGACATACACATTACAAAACACAATTTTAGCCCTTAACCTACTGAATTTCTGTGAAGGAATCACCAGGCTTTGAAGCAAAGAGCTTTCTTTTCATGGACTTTTATATCAAGATAGAAAATTGACCTTTCTACAGTATAAAAGCATGGTCAGACTGCTTTTGATTGACATGCAGATTGGCCTGGTCTTATACTAGGGTATCAAAGAATACTTGTGGTTGACAGCAGGTTAAGGTACAGGAAAAATTATGCAAATATATACATCACTTAAACAAGTATAGAAATCAATGCCAATTGGATGCAGGTATAGATATACTTGTCTCAAAATGTGATTTATGTATAATCTTACAAATTTAGACTTGGTTTCAACTCTCATAAATGACAATTATAGTCCCAAATGAAAGATGAACAAGTCAACTTTAGGACATTTAGTGTGGCAAAGGCTTAAAGTAAAGTATTAACCTTTTATCTTCTTCACCATTCAGCAACCGCCTGCAACCTACTTGGCTACTTTTTAGCTCCAAATTCGTTCAGCGCCATTTTCGCAGGAAGTTTCTCCCCGCTTTACTCTCTGTGACGAGTGGAGCTCCAGCCGTTTTGCCAGACATAGAGTATCTCTCTTCATCATCAAATGTGCCATAGTCTAATGGTGAGACGAGGGTGGTGTATAACCGTCCAGCCAAACTTGTCGGTCACTGTAAGATCTACATTACTTGTCTTCTCCACAACTCTCAAAATCATCTGTAGAAAAATACAAAATAATAATGTGATACTTCATGCCTCTTTCTTTCAAGGGCATTAATCATGTCCATTTTTAAAGGGTCAAACAAAGTCTCAGAAATAATAAATCTAGTTTTATTTTTGTAGAAAACAAAAAAAGTATGTCTTGAAATGTTGCAATAAACAGATCCAAAACACGTGAGGTGAACATGCTATATCACCTTAAAAATAGCAATGAATTTTAAAGCAATTTGTGATAAAAACAAGCAAAATGTAAACAAAATTGTATTTTGACTGCCATTACAAAATACTAAATGCTATAACTGTATTAATTGCCAAAATGTTAAAAAGAAGCAAAAGATGGCTCAGCTATATGGCCAATTGAGTAACTTTGAGAAATTTAAGCTTAATGGGTCAATTAAAATGTTACCGAAATGGTCCATTTTTTATTTGAGATGGTAATTTTTGGCTTTTATCACATAAAATGAGAAGTGTTTTCGAAGTTTAGAGTTGGGCCCTGTTCTACTGAGTGAAAATTGAGATTTACCACAAACTCACTAATTATTTTTCATTCACACTTTTATTTCATACACTTGTTTTAATCCTTATTAAAGAACGACCTCAACACAATATCTAAGCTGCACTTACGTAAAACAATGAAGCTTCTGTAAGGCACCTAAATAGCTTTCCTCACAAATTTGCCATTTTGCAACATACCATGCAGTTTATTTTATGTTAAAATCTAAAATACTTATACATAATGTACTATTCTATCTACCTAATGTCACAAGTTCATCATCATTCAGTCAATTTTCTCCTCCTTTGTCAGTCAACAGAACTATTCAATATTGCCATTAACTAAATCTCTTTAAATCTTGTTGTTAAAGTTTTAATCAGTCTGCTTAAGTTGTCAATCAAATACGTTACTATAATTCCTCAATTCAAAATTTGGTGACCACATTACCTTTATTTGACAGAAGACTGTTGCTGTTTCTCTCATAGAAGGTTGTTGGAGCCCAGTCTGGGTCATGGGCAAATGTTGGCGTTGTCATCATCATCATCTCATCAACAACATCTGTATCATTGGTCAGAGTCCTCAATAGGCTCCTCCTCTAGTTCCTCTTCATTTTTTTTTTTCATCTCCGAATTATCTCCCCCTGTTGAAAGATAGGAAATTCAGTATTTAATATCTCAACCCTTTGCTGTATAAAACCAGATTTTTCATTCTTTTTCTTGTCGTTTTTTTCCCCCTTAAAGGTATCATGCTTCACTAAATTTAATGAATAACAATTTTTAGTTCCAAAATTATCATAAGCCATTAGATTTAAAGATGACAGTTGTTTGACACAATTTCATCTATAATAACTAAATTTCCCCCTATGTTCAGTCACTGCAAAGCTTCTGCAGACTTATTACATTAATGTGTATACCAAACATGCAGGAAAACATTTAATGTTGCCTTTTTTTTTTGTTGGATTTCAAATCACAATGACGTGTAATGCTCATATTTCCAGGTTACTGGTGTGAACCAAGACCTTCTGTCTTAATTCAGGTAGAAGTATGTACCAAAGTAAAGTTGTGCAACATTCCTTAAACTAGCCAGACAGCTTCCCTCACATGAAGAAAATCAAGGTCCCTTGGGAGGAATTCAAACCCCACACCAAAGGAAGCAATTGGATTTAAATCGACAAATTAAACACTCAGCAATGGACTAAAATTCATGTAGATTATTTGGAAATTAAAACATGTAAGGCAAACGATAGCATCCAAAATTTAAGACTCTACCTGCCTCTATCTGTATTATCATGAATAAAGTGCCACTTTATAAAAACTCAACAATTAAAATAGGTCTAGATATGCCTTCAAAGCTTTACCTTCGCCTTCATCATCATTTCATCATAATCTTTATCTTCATTATCATCATCACCACCATCATCATCATCACACCACCTACAGGTTTTGATTTCAAACGCGGCTCGAGATATCTTCTTTTTCAGTGTTGTTTTCGAGCCATCTGTTTTAGCTGGTTCCACATAGTCATTGTTCAGTAACACTCGTACAAGTGTTGCATCATGCTGTGGAAATAGAAATCGTGAATAAACTAAGGAAATACGCATCTATGAATAAAATGTACTTTCTGATTATATAAAGCTTAATTATTACATAATGCTTCCTGAAAAAACCTTCCCAACTGAAAATGATTTTGGGAAAGTTTTTTTTATATATATATATTTTTATTTTGGAAAGTTGTTTTTTTCTTTTCTAAAAATAAATCTACAAGCAAAAACATACATTGTAAAGCTCAAAAATTTCTCTACAAATATTACTAAAACAAAATCATTAAGTTTGTTGAATACATGTTTTCAACTGTAAACAGATCAAATATTTAGTAATAATCCAATAGACAATCACAATGTCTGTTTTCTGCAGTGAGCCATAGCAAAGAATTGTTAAAAAAGCATACATAATTTCTTTTATTATTATAATCTACAAACCAGTTTTGCTTGCATGCTAATGGGTGTTACTCCATCTTGATCGGGCAGATTGGAAGACGCGCCATTTTTCAACAGAAATTTCACAAGATCAAAGTCATTATTATACAATGCTGACATAAGTGGAGTTAGACGTCCAGAGTGCTCTAACGGCTCGAAAAAGTCCAACGGTAAGTCTGCGATGGCTACATCAAACAATGGTGTCTCTGGCCACTGTACCGTGTACACAACATCGAGACTTGCTCCCCCATCCAAAAGCAATTTAATGTAAGCCCTAGAAAATTAACATAACTCTTAATTATCACCTGAATTAGTTGTAATGTCCTGCTTTAATTTTGGAACCATCTTTGGTAGTTTCAAAATCATTGCAAACAACAGTCTATACAGATTGTGAATATATGCGGATAGGCCTAGCTCACTCATCCTGACATTACCAAGTGAATAAAATTATTTTCAGAATGTATTATCTAAATAACAATATTTCCAAGATTCTAAATAACAATATTTCCAAGATTTTCGATTTTCTTTTCATTTACTTTAACTTCTCACTGTTCATTAATCAGTTTACTATATGGCGAATATAGTCCTTTTAAACTTCAGAACTAATGTCATAACTCCAGTTTACATTCGCAAAATATATGCAAGACTTAGAATAGAAAAATTAGAGTTCCAAAAAACTGCAATATAGAAAAAGATGCAGGCTGGCTTTGCTTACGTCTATTTGTGGATGCTAGTGTGTTTGTTTGTTGCTTTTTAGTTGTGTTTCATGTCTCATTAACACAGAAAAGGTCATATGGCGACTTCCCAGCTTTACTGTTGCTGGAAGACCTAAGGTTACATTCTGTGCATTATTTTAGACACAAACGGGCATATGAGTAGAACCACAAATGTTCCATATGGAAGCTGGATAGCTTCCTCACAAGAAAGAATCAAAAGTCCCTGTTAGGTTTCAAACCCACAGTGGTGCGGGGGAGGTTGTTTGAAGTAAACTACCTCAACCACTCAGCCATGGATGTCCCATAAAGAACAGGCAAGTGCAAGCTAGTATCCCACTGGCACTGACTAAGCAGAATTCAACATTTATACAACAATGGTGATATTTGAAATGTAGAAACATCAGCAAATGTGTTCATACACTGATGATCAATATCATTTGTAAGGTTAATACAATAGTCTTACTTTCTATTTGTTTTTTCATTGTGGATCGATTGTTGGTCCCAGAACAGCGCTACCATAACTGTTCTGTCATACACATCTTTCTTGTTCAAGTCCAGATTGACACTACTCTCTGTAACAAATTATGATCTTAAGATTTTACCATGCTGACAATAGATTTACCCGAAAACTAGAAATGTGTCCATAAGACACGGGTGCCCCCACACCACAAGTTGAAAACTAAAAATCTTTTACTAAGTAAAAGGGCAAGTGATGTTGATCATTATTCCTGTAAAGTTGGTTGATTCTAACTCAAGCACTCCAGGAACAAATAACACAACATAATAAAACAGTTTTTACAAAGTCAAGGGAAATAACTCTACAAATACTGGATAAATCCACATGCAAAACCCAAGGTGCACAACTACATTATGCTGAGCAACCTTGCCGTAAGGTTTAATGACTCTATGTCAATTCCTTTTTGAGTTACATGTGACACAAGTTGAAAATTGCAAAAATTTTCTAAGTCAAGGGCAATAACTCTAAAAATACAAAATAAATCCACACGAAAATACCCAGGTGCACAACTACACATGCTGATCAACAGTCCTGTAAAGTTTCGTGACTCTAGGTCAAATATATTTTGAGTAACGTGCGATACAAGTTGAAAATTGCAAATTTTTACCAAGTCAAGGGCAATAACTCTAAAAATACTACATAAACCAGACGAAAATACCCAGGTGCATAACAACACATGCTAATCAACATTCCTGTAAAGTTTCATGACTCTAGGTCAAATACTTTTTGAGTAACGTGCGACACAAAAGAGAACGGATGGACGAACAGAAGGTCCATGGTAATTCTAAATGCCCGCCACTAAAGTGGGGGCACAATAAGATTAATGCAACCGGGGTTCAAACAATTTTACGACTTCTACAATATGCGCAAAAGATCGAGTAATCTATTGTGACAGGTGGTGTACCCTAAAGCTTTGAAGTTTGTTTGTACCCGTGGATAAACATGGAAAAACCAACATGTGCCGAGGTCTGGATAACATCTTTTCTTAAGAAATTAACATTTGTTACATCCACAAAGATTCCCATGGATGAACTTAATGACTTTATCATTCCTTCTGGAAAATATCTTGAAATATACAAATTTTGGAAAGCTAACAATCCAAAACATAGTAAAACACTTCAACTTCAATTTCCTATGTTGTTTAATAAAACCCTCTTCTGGAGAACTGACTTATTTCTGTACAACAGTCTTAAAATCAAATTAGTACTTACCTAGGAAATATTTAGCAAGTTCTATAGGTTGATGTGTGTAAGCAATATAAACCAAGGGATATCTTTTGTACTTGTCCAGAGCAGTCAATGACACGCCTTTCTCTACTAGAGCTTTAGCAACCTAAATGTAAATAAGTTGTTGAACTGTTTAAACTTAATCATAACCTAGCACTTTCAATTACAATTGTTGAGAAACACCTTTCTCATATGAAGCATGCAAAGTCAGATTCAGTTACTGTGTAATTTTCTAACCACATTAAGTCAGTAACTTGAATTTTTTGTTGTTGATGGATTTTAAGTCACATCTAAACCAATATTGATTAAATTCATATGGAGACTATCCAGCTTTATTGGTGGAGTAAGACCAACTGACCCTTAGGTGTAAACAGTCCCTGGCGTGAGACGGCATCAAGTAGAATCAAAATTTTCCATATAGCTGGATAGCTTTCTAACATCGAAAAATCCAAAATCCCTGGGGAATTTTTGGAAACCTCATTGGTGATGGGCATGTGGTTTAAAGCCTGATTAAATATTTTGTTCTAAAACAATATTATTTCAAAATACTCATTATACTGTAAAAGAGAGTGGGAAACATTTACATCTTGAATCTTTAGAAATGAAAATACGTGAACCTTATCTTTATTCATACAAACAAACTAAAATGTTTTTTTATTAGAAATACTTATAAACAAACAAGGATTCATCACACCTTTAACTGAAGTGCACTGTCTTTACCAGGGGTTGTTTCGAGAGCCAAAATATGTAACAGATTCTGACCATCTTTATTTTTGTAATCTCTGATGATAGCCGTGTCTTTTATACGATGTAGATGTCGTAGAGCAATGTGGTATTTGTTCACCTTCAACGCAGCCTGTGAAAAACATTCAAATCAATTAGAATTGCCCTTCTTTGAGACATAATAATTATTTGCATGCAAAAGAAACAGGTTTTCAATATTAACAGATTGGCGATCCATATAATCAGTTGAAATGCTGTTAAAATTGGTTGTACTTTCAGCTTGTACATTAAAATATCCCCCCTTCACCCATGGCCAAATCGGCTGTTTTCGTTGGAACATCTTTTGCCTCAGATAAATATGAAAACCCTGCGAAAAACTATGCCTCTAAACTATTTTTGAAGATTCGTTTAAATTATAACTCAATGACTGTCTACAAGATCCAGAAATAAATCTGTATTCAACATATTCTTTGAACACTCTTTAATAATAGCGATAAAACAACACATTCTTTTAAAACTTTTATGAAAGTCAAATTGTTGTATCATTACACCCCATTAGTTCAATGAAATTCAGTCAGTAATCACTTAAAAACTGTTCTAAATTATAGTCAAACCTGTTATCAAAGGCCACTTAAAGGACAAACATGATATTTATAAACAGTGGTCTTTATCTACACGTGATGCTGTTCTACTTATTAATAAAGGGTTGTTGAAGAGTGGCCTTTATTTACATGGTCATCTTTATTTACTAGAGGTGATTTTTAACAAACACAGGTTTAACTATGTTTAAGTTAATATTTTACAAAAAATATTACTTTTTCCAAAACTTGGAATTGTATCATACGAAAGCCACATTTCTTCATAATTTTGGAGCAAAACAGTGTCATAAATATTGATGTTAAGGGAAATTAAAGTAGTATAGTTTTTTTGTTTTAATTCAAAGCAGTATAGTTTTCTTTGTTTTAATGTATCTAAAAGTATAACCAGGTAGACATAACCTAAATGTATACAAACCTCAACAGCCTTTCCAGTGAGTCCCGAGGCATCTAGAATCATATGGGCAACACCCTGTAATTCTCCTTCAATAGCAAACTGTAATATACAGAGAATTCAATTTACAATAATGAAGTGTACAACTTAACTTAGGGAGACTGGTGGGAGTGCCTCAAGGGCAGCAAACCTTAATTCCCACAATATTCATTGCTTTATTAAGAGAATCTGTAACCAAAATTTAAAACTGCATAAAAATCATTTAGAACAATGTTAAATTACTTTAATCATTGTAAAATATTAGAGCATATAACAAGTGTATTTTTCTAACATTTTCAATGACAATGCTCTATATTTAAGTAATAACAATAATAAACAAATAGTAGTATTTCTTTCTTTGTTTTACACAGATTTCAAAACATTTTGGTCATAGCTTGGAGCAGAATGTCCATTTAACCAGCATCCCTGGATAACTAACCAGTAATTGACAATTTCTCTACAATTGACAACTACTAGCCCCACATGATTTCTGATTCACCAGTGAGAGATAAATGGCCACTAGACTCAAAATTCACCTTGGCCTAGACTTAAACACATGACCCCTGGATCACAAATCCAATCCTCTCACCATTGAGTAAAGTAGACTAGTAAATTACGAATGCTTAAACCACACGCAGATCAAGTTAGCAAGAACAAGTATATCTAACATTTACCTGGTATGTATCAAAATGGTACGGTTTCACCACTTTGTCTGCATATCTTGAGCGTTTCCATTTCCAGATGGGAAGTTTCTTTGATGTAATGCTGGAAGTATAGTACTCTCTGCGATCTTTTTTCTCTACCAGTTCTACAATGGTAGCATCCACCTTTGCTCCCTTCTGTAGTAACATTATTGCACAGCTAAAAATAGAACACACACATGGTTGAAATTTCTCTCAATGATACTCATTAATTAGTGCTGCTAATGCTGGTATCTATTTATATAAAATACAGCAAAGACCAATGTAAATACAAGATATAAAGTGAAGGCCACTGGCCTAATTTATGAAATGGACATGACCAACTTTCTTAGTAATTTAAATGGTGACTCAGTGTACTTCCGGCACCCCTGATTTATTGTATTAATTTACCCACTGCTGACACCAGAGTGCATCCACAGACTTTTAAATAGCCAGCCAGTTAGCTCCCACACATTAAAGGCTCTATTCTGGTTGTAAAGGCTAATCACTTTACGTTCTAGCAAGTTAAACAAGAAACATGGTATTTTCTAGTTTTAGTAACAGTGACCTGACTGGAAACAGATTTGCTATTTTTAGCAACAATGACCTTGACCTTGACTCTACATGACCCAAAAGCAGGCAGATGAGCTGGCAGGCATGCAACAACCTAGATAGTTTCTGTTTTATAACTAAATAAAGTCTGTTGTGATTAATAGGATATATTACACTAATGGAAAAACAAAGGGCCATAATAAGGTAAAAACTTATCCAATCATAAAACCCTGACAATACACATCAGGGTACTTGAAGATAAAGCTAATCTGTGAAAATTTGAACAAAATCCTTTGATAAATGTAGAAGCAGTTGGGCAACAGAAGAAATTGTTCACTATACAGGGTTAGAATTTAGCAAAATTTTCTACTTGCAGATTTTTGCAAGTGATCAAATGTTTAACTGGCAATATGAGGTAGTCAACTGGCATTTCAATGATCACGTATCTTATTATTATTATGATTTTTATAATACACAATGACAAATTATGCGTATTTTGAACATCTGGTATGACAAATGATAATAAGTTTGAATGTCTATTGAATATCAGAAACATCTTTTTTACTGGTAAACACAGATGTCTTCTTGTAACGAAACAAAAACATTTGAACACGTTAATTTATAAATGTCATAAACAATTGTTTAGGGATCAGATTAGATATACCAGAGGAACACCCACTGGTGCCAATGTACATTTATAAACTTGTTCATGTTATGTAATTAATTAGGACCTTCATTAATTTTAAGATATTTTGTACTTGATTACACCAAAGCCTGAAAACTCAGAGGCACTGATCTACTATTTCAGCTTAAAAGTAAACACTTTACAGAGGAATGCTACAAATTTACATTGGACCCTGATATAACATCTTGGATGCTCTAACCAATAGTGTTTGGCTGTTATAAAAAGTCCATCAAAATATAGAAACAGAAAAATAAATAGAGCAACCAAAAATTGATTTTTAAGTTTTTAAGGTAAACATCATCAGTTACTGCATCTGGCACAGTAAACATCATCAGTTTCTGCAGGGGGCAGTTGCCAAGCATCATCATCAGCTCAGAAGATAACAATTATGTAAACGTCCAAAATGAACAGTCACTTGCAAATAAATGCTAGCTAGAGTATTTTTTACTGGTATTATTAGATTTTAACTGGCATTTTGCCAGTATGCCAGCTTAAATTCAAACCCTGCTATATACTCTATATAAGGGGAAAAAAACAAAGGGCCATAATTGGGTAAAAAATTATCCAATCACAAAATTCCAACAATATGCATCAGGGCACTAGATGACAACAAAGCTTCTGTGAAAGTTTGAACAAAATTCCTTGAGAAATGTAGGAGTTGCGCACAGAAGAAATTGTTCACTTTAATTTTGTATAAGGAAAAAAAACAAAGGGCCATAATTAGGTCAAATATTATCCAATCACAAAACCCCAACAGTATGCATCAGGACACTTGATGACAAAGCTTCTGTGAAAGTTTGAACAAAATCCTTTGAGAAATTTAAAAGAAGTTGCGCACAGAAGAAATTGTTCACTATATATTCTATATAAGGGAAAAAAACAAAGGGCCGTAATTAGGTCAAATATTATCCAATCACAAAACCCTGACAATATGCACCAGGGCACTTGATGACAAAGCTTCTGTAAAAGTTTGAACAAAATTCTTTGAGAAATTTAGGAGAAGTTGCGCACAGAAGAAATTGTTCACTATATATTCTATATAATGGAAAAAAACAAAGGGCCATAATTAGGTCAAATATTATCCAATCACAAAACCCTGACAATATGCACCAGGGCGCTTGATGACAAAGCTTCTGTGAAAGTTTGGTCAAAATCCGTTGAGAGATGTAGGAGTTGCGCACAGAAGAAATTGTTTACGCCCGCCCGCCCGCCGACATACCTCAATCTAATAACCAGATTTTTCCTTCGGAAAACCTGGTTAATAAAGGATTATATATCTATTGAACTATCACTACAACTATTTACCTGTCATGTTCATAATCTACTGCTAATGATAATGCTGTATGGCCCATAATGTCTGTAGCAAGGATCGGCACACCTCTCTGAAACAGATTTACATAGTTGTTAGGCAGTCATTTTTTTTTTTTGGTTGGATTTTACGTTGCACTAACACAGTATAGGTAATATAGCCTCTTTACAATCTCCAGATTGACTGGTGGAGGAATACCTCAGGTGCCCTACTGGTTATCATTTCAGGCAAAAACAGGAACAGTGTAGAACCAATGACATTCCTTAAGCTAGCTGGAAAGAATTCAGAGTCGCTGTCAGCATTCAAACTCACAGCAGTGGTCATTCACTTTTACCACTCGGCCATTGACGCCCCCTCACTTAAAACATATCTTAATCAATATATAGCGGCATATTCTTTTCTTAATAAATCGTAGTAATAAAGATCATAGATCTTTTATCAAGTACAAACAATAGTCATAAGACAATCGTAATTTAAAGCATAAAAATAGTTTCACACCAGTTGATATATAGGAAATAATGTGCCGGTATATATGGCATATACACTGGAGCTCCGTTATAGCGCTCATGTTGGGGTCCATGATCTGAAGACAGCGTTGTAACGAGTAACTTTTTATAACGCTCATTTTGTAATTATAGCGAAAGTAACGCATTACCCCACCAACCGCCGAAACATATAACGCTTGTTAGTGGAAATGATTGCTTACTTACCTATCAATGGATATCAGTCCAAACTTTTTTTATATATTATTATTTATTATTTTGTATAACATTACTGAATATGTTTAATATAAACATGAAATTTACGAATTAAAAATATAAACCACAAATGTATAATTGTTTATAAATTTCCAGTAAAACAATGGTGTTAACGTCATGAAAATTGATACCTAGTTGATGGGACTAAATTAATCGTCTTTCCTACTGTCTTTTGTGAAAAAGTCAGTCATCTCCAACAACTTTTTTGCCGATAGATCGAAAGTGCATGCTTTTTTAAATTAATTGTACGCTTGTGTGATTAACTGAACTCTTCGGTGTTTGCATGTCTTAGCTAACAGTTTGATACCTGACTGATCAACAGTTCAAAATGAACAAAAGAGCGGATTAACGCTTACCTGTGTATGACTTCACACCTTTTGAATATGAGTGACTTAATTCTGACTGTTTATTGCTTTTGACTGACACATTGAACAAGCGTTATAGTGGATAAATTTTAGGGGGGGAGCCAAGGCATATGAGCTTTCTACTGAGATTAGCGCTATATCGAAGAGCGCTATATCGCGGCTCCAGTGTAATTATGTCATATATTACGCTTAGGTTACCTGTAGTAAATGAATACAACAGATGGTTGCCCCTCTCATAGCAGCTAAATGTAACGGAGACCTTCCTTTCTTGTCTCGAGAATCTAACTCCTTGTTATCCATTGCATCTGTGAGTACACTACACAATTCTATTGGGTCTAAGGCTGACACAGAATTTGGACTGTAATAAATTCAAACAAATGTTAACATATACTTTACATTTATACTTTTTATTTACACTTATCGTTTTACTCTGTAAATGAAACCATCAATCAAACTAATTTTTTATTACCTGGCAGAATTTTCATTTCTGTTATATTTCTTCTGATCACGACATGTTGGTTTGATTAGTTTTCTCAACAATTTTTACATATCTTTCCTTTTTGCAATATCTCTAAAATCAGTCCATCTACCTTGCTTTCCTGGATAACTTACCAGTAATTACCGATTTCTGCACAAGTGAGTGACTACTAAAAAATAATCACACATGATTTACAAGATAAATTACCATTAGTTCAATTGTTACAGAGAAATTTTGCTTTGTGCCTGGATTGCCAACTTGCCTGCGCCACCAGGAATGAGCCAGGTCACCTTTCAGAATCATACAGTCTAAACCAACTCAATACTGATTGTTACTTAACTAACACATTCTAACATTAAAATCCACAAAATGCTCTATGTACAACACCAATTTCAATGCAAGGCAAGTCATTACAAAAATTTAATATATGGTGCAATGGTCAACTTTTAAAATAGAAACAAGTTTGTAACTCATTTTTTCATTGATGTGTTCATTCCATGAGATATAAGATAGAACTTCTCATTCTGTTGAGGCAACTTCCAACCTCCCCCGAGTAATTTAGATGAATTTCATGTTTCATTGTTATTTCCACACATACAACCAAGTCATCAGTATTCAGAAAGGATAAAATACCTAAAAAATAACACGGAATCCAGAGTTTTACTTACTTGTTTTTAGATATAAATGCATAGTGAAGTGGTAATCTATTTTCCTCATCTTTAGCGAAAACGTTAGCTCCTCGGGAAATAAGAAACTCTTCAAGTTCTGTACTGGCATTTGACGTCCCTAGATTAGCCAGTACCGCAGTGTGAAGAGCTGGCTGTTTACCGGCATTGACTTCAGCCCCCGCATTCAATAATAACTTAGCTATCTCAATAACAATGGCCTCATCACCTAAATGAAAATAAACACTTTGTAAAACAACTATATTCATTTCATTATTTGGTTGAATAACTTTTTACCTCAACAACACCATTAAATATCCCCCCTAAGTCTTTTTGAAAGAACTGAACAAACATGGCTTTATTTATAATTTATAATTGATATTTTTACATCAGCAAAAACTCTCAAATGAGAATGTACAGTATCACCTCTATAATGGACAGCCAGGTTTAAGGGTTGTTCTCCGGTTTTAGAGTTTGGCTTCTTGACATCAGCCCCAGCATCTATCAACATCTTTACTATCTGCACTGAAGACTGACTGAAATTGTAGAAATTTGGTAAATTTAAATCTTTTATGAATTTATGCAAGATCATATAAGCCAATTAACTTAACTGATTTACAATTTATATATGTTACAAGCTAAAATACATTTCATTAACCTTTAAAAGCCCTCAAATTATGTCAGGTAGGTCAAGATCAATCAAAAAGTAACTAAAAGAAAACAAATTACTCTGAAACAACCAAAGACTGAAATCACTAAACTTACTCTGCTGCCTTATGTAAAGGTGTGAAAAATCCTGTAGCTTCCAAACCATATACTGTATTGGGGTCGGCACCAATCTTGATCTGAAATATGACCATTCAGAAAATTGGTATCAAGCTCGTACAAAGTAAATCATTTTTTGTTAGACTTTATTTTTGAATTTTGGTAACAGGTTATATAGTTAGATTTACCCTTGCCTTGCTTTGAGCCAACTTTATGGCTTCCTAGTATTGACAATTTTTCAAAACTTTTCAAAATTCTAACATACCGGTAGTAGGAATTTTGGAAATAGATTTAATATACATGTAATCCATGTATGTGGAATGAAACATTACTAAAACATGCAGAGATTTAACAAATACAGTTCAAGTCATCACTTGTTAACAGCAAAGAACTAGAGTTATCACTAAAGGTGATTCATACCTCCATCCACAACTCAGGAAATGACTTTCTAAATATGTAAATTTACATCTTTCCCTTTAAAACCTTTTTGGGTTAAAAAATTTTTAGATTTTTAATTTGGGGTTTAAAGCCGAAAAGGGTTTTTTGTGTTTAAAACCCAGTAAAATTTTTTGTTCAAAGGAAATTTTGTTTAAATTTTTCCCAAAACCCCGGGACCCCCCAAATACTGGTAGAAGCGGACTAAAATATTGATTGTTTCATATAGCCTACATGCTATGTTCATTTTCAAGATTAAACAAGATATGTTTGTAAAACATGTATGCCCCCTATCTGCAGCCAATTAGTCATGTGATAAGGCTATTATGCATGACTTCTGACCCAGTGATCAAACAATTAATAAGGGTTATAAAGTATCTACTGGTCATGACCTTGACCTTTGACCCCTTGAGCCAAAATTCAATAGGGGTCATCTGCTGGTCACGACCAATCATCATACAAAGTTTGAAGTTCCTAGGCCTAGGCGTTTTTAGTAAATTGATCAGAAACCGTTTTTACCTACAAGGTCAATGTGACCTTGACCTTTGACCCCTTGACCCCAAAATCAATAGGGGTCATCTGCTGGTCATGACCAATCACCATGCCAAGTTTGAAGTTCTTAGGCCTAAGGGTTCTCTTATTATTGATCGGAGACCGTTTTAACATACAAGGTCAATGTGACCTTGACCTTTGACCCCAAAATCAACAGGGGTCATCTGCTGGTCATGACCAATCACCATGCCAAGTTTGAAGTTTCTAGGCCGAAGCGTTCTTTAGTTATTGATCAGAAACCGTTTTTACTTACAAGGTCATTGTGACCTTGACCTTTGACCCCTTGATCCCAAAATCAATAAGAGTAATCTGCTGGTCATGACAAATCACCATACCAAGTTTGAAGTTCCTAGGCCTAAGCGTTCTTGAGTTATTGATCAGAAACCGTTTTTACTTAAAAGGTCAATGTGACCTTGACCTTTGACCCCTTCACCTAAAACTCAATAGGGGTCATCTGCTGGTCATGACCAATCATCACACAAAGTTTGAAGTTCCTAGGCCTAAGCGTTTTTAGTAAATTGATCGGAAACCGTTTTTACCTACAAGGTCAATGTGACCTTGACCTTTGACCCCTTGACCCCAAAATCAATAAGTCATCTGCTGGTCATGACCAATCACCATACCAAGTTTGAAGTTCCTAGGCATAAGGGTTCTTAAGTTATTGATCGGAAAGCATTTTTACCTACAAGGTCAATGTGACCTTGCCCTTTAACCCCTTAACCCCAAAATCAATAGGGGTCATCTGCTGGTCATGACCAATCACCATACCAAGTTTGAAGTTCCTAGGCCTAAGGGTTCTTTAGTTATTGATCGGAAACTGTTTTTGCCTTCAAGGTCAATGTGACCTTGACCTTTGACCCCTTGACTCCAAAATCAATAGGGGTCATCTACTCATCATGACCAATCACCATCTCAAGTTTGAAGTCCCTAGGCCTAAGGGTTCTTTCATTATTGATCGGAAACCGTTTTTACCTACAAGGTCAATGTGACCTTGACCTTTGACCCCTTAACGCCAAAAATCAATAGGGGTCATCTGATTGGTCATAAACCAATCACCATACCAAGTTTGAAGTTCCTAGGCCTAAGGTTCTTTTGTTATTGATCAGAAACCGTTTTTAATTAAAAGGTCAATGTAACCTTGACCTTTGACCCCTTTACCCCAAAATCTATACGGGTCATCTACTGATCATGACCAATCATCATACCAAGTTTGAAGTTCCTAGGCCTTAAGGTTCTTTAGTTATTGATCGGAAACCGTTTTTACCTACAAGGTCAATGTGACCTTGACCTTTGACCCCTTGACCCCAAAATCAATAGGGGTCATCTACTGATCATGACCAATCACCATACCAAGTTTGATGTTCCTAAGCCTTAAGGTTCTTTAGGTATTGATCGAAAACCGTTTTTTACCTACAAGGTCAATGTGACCTTGACCTTTGACCCCTTGACCCCAAAATCAATAGGGGTCATCTACTGATCATGACCAATCACCATACAAGTTTGAAGTTCCTAGGCCTACAGGTTCTTTAGTTATTGATCGGAAACCGTTTTTGCCTTCAAGGTCAATGTGACCTTGACCTTTGACCCCTTGACTCCAAAATCAATAGGGGTCATCTACTGGTCATGACCAATCACCATACCAAGTTTGAAGTTCCTAGGCCTTAAGGTTCTTTAGTTATTGATCGGAAACCGTTTTTGCTTTCAAGGTCAATGTGCCCTTGACCTTTGACCCCTTGACCCCAAAATCAATAGGGGTCATCTACTGGTCATGACCAATCACCATACCAAGTTTGAAGTTCCTAGGCCTTAAGGTTCTTTAGTTATTGATCGGAAACCTTTTTGCTTTCAAGGTCAATGTGACCTTGACCTTTGACCCTTGACCCCAAAATCAATAGGGGTCATCTACTGGTCATGACCAATCACCATACCAAGTTTGAAGTTCCCTAGGCCTTAAGGTTCTTTAGTTATTGATCGGAAACCGTTTTTGCTTTCAAGGTCAATGTGACCTTGACCTTTGACCCCTTGACCCAAAATCAATAGGGGTCATCTACTGGTCATGACCAATCACCATACCAAGTTTGAAGTTCCTAGGCCTTAAGGTTCTTTAGTTATTGATCGGAAACCGTTTTTGCTTTCAAGGTCAATGTGACCTTGACCTTTGACCCCTTGACCCCAAAATCAATAGGGGTCATCTACTGGTCATGACCAATCACCATACCAAGTTTGAAGTTCCTAGGCCTTAAGGTTCTTTAGTTATTGATCGGAAACCGTTTTTGCTTTCAAGGTCAATGTGACCTTGACCTTTGACCCCTTGACCCCAAAATCAATAGGGGTCATCTACTGGTCATGACCAATCACCATACCAAGTTTGAAGTTCCTAGGCCTTAAGGTTCTTTAGTTATTGATCGGAAACCGTTTTTGCTTTCAAGGTCAATGTGACCTTGACCTTTGACCCCTTGACCCCAAAATCAATAGGGTCATCTACTGGTCATGACCAATCACCATACCAAGTTTGAAGTTCCTAGGCCTTAAGGTTCTTTAGTTATTGATCGGAAACCGTTTTTGCTTTCAAGGTCAATGTGACCTTGACCTTTGACCCCTTGACCCCAAAATCAATAGGGTCATCTACTGGTCATGACCAATCACCATACCAAGTTTGAAGTTCCTAGGCCTTAAGGTTCTTTAGTTATTGATCGGAAACCGTTTTTTGCTTTCAAGGTCAATGTGACCTTGACCTTTGACCCCTTGACCCCAAAATCAATAGGGGTCATCTACTGGTCATGACCAATCACCATACCAAGTTTGAAGTTCCTAGGCCTAAGGGTTCTTTAGTTATCACTCGGAAACCATTTGGTCTACGGACCGACGGACCGACAAGTGCAAAGCAATATACCCCCTTTTTTTCAAAATGGGGGCATAATAAATATAAAAAATAATATGGAGATGCTCAAGTAATCATAAAACAATTCCATCAATCCTGAAGCTCAAACTTTCTGTATAGAAAAATAGAAATAGTCTTATACTCACTAGTTCTGCTAGCGCTTTAGCACATTTGGATTCTACAGCTAATGCCAATGCTGTCTGGTTACTTAGGTTTCTGTGTTCCGTGTTGGGCTTGTACTGGCAGATCAGGCGGAGACCAGCACAGTTCAAACTCTCCGTAACCTCGTGACCGACATGTATAAGCATGTGTAAAGGTGAGAATTTACCTGTAGAATAAAAATCACACCAAGTTAGCAATAAGAAACTTTTCTTTAAATATAGAACCAGTACAACAAACTTTTAAAATTGAACCCCTGAGTCAGATAATATAACAAAACTTTACACAGCTTCAGGGCATTTTTTCCGTCTATAACAGGGGTTGATATAAGGCCCCTTCATAATTCAAAATTGCACTTTTTTTTCACAAAGCGGCAGAAAAAATTCACAATTTCAAAAGAGATTTCACAAAATATTGGGTCTTTGTCTTCGAAATACATTGTTTACCTTCCGGTAAAACTTGATTTAGGCCTATTGTAATTACACAGAAATAGTTTTAATTAAGAAAAAAGGTTTTTGCGCATGTTAACCGGGTAAAAGTACCAACTTAGAGCAGATTTTACACAGGAGAGAAATTATAATAAACCATTTCAGGTTTCAAAAAGTTGCGAAATGCCAAGTAAAATGTCTTTTTTTCCTTCACATATCACACTTTTTTTCACAAAATAAACAGGCCCAGGCCCCTTCACAATTTTGACAAAAAATGCCCTGAGCTTCTTGAGCCGAGAATAAACAAAGCTATATTTTTCAGTGTTTCTTATTTTATTTCCAACTGTGGCTTAATTAGTTGACTTTATTACAAGTACATTCATAGCGAACTGGTAGAATTACTTTACATATTCACGTAAAACTACAACAAAACTGCATAATGTATTTTTATTAATACTTATCTGCTCATTTTGGGTTTTAAACCACACCAGTACTGCTACCAGATCAACTACTTTCAATATTATTAAGGCCATCCTTAAAAAAATGTTTGTTTGCAGTAACGCGACAGACTGACAAAATTTGCCCCTACTCAAATTTTTTTTTCATGGTCTGGATAAAAAAATTTTTTTTTTTGAATCAGAAAATTATGGCTTGTGCTTTGTTTTCGTTCTTTTAAAGGTTAATAGAAGAAATAAAATGTAGTTCTTATTAAATTAGAATTCAATTATTAATTGTTACCAGATTATCAAAGCATATATTGTCCAGCATTTTGAAATTCCATGTTTATTTGGGAGTACAGTTCAATAAAAAAAAAAAATAAATAAAAAAAATCGACCTACCTACCCACCTTGAAAATTCTGGGTCGGGTTACTGCAAACAAACATTTTTTTAAGGATGGCCTAAAGAAGAATGGAGACAACAGTCACATGCCCATTTTTGGGGTTAATTCCAACAAAATAACTGTATCAAATATACCTACCATCTGCTGTATATTTTTCCTCCTCTGTGTCTACTTTATGATCAGCAGGGAAGACTTTCTCGTGAACTGTAGCCGACACATCGGCACCGGTCAGCTCTATCATAGCCTGAATAAACTTACGGCCATTCTCGCTGCATTTCTTTACATCAGCATCGGTCATTGTACCAGATTTCTGCAAAAATCAAGTTTTTTTAACAGTATTTAACTGCAATGTCATACGTTATAAATAAATTTCATTTCAAATATCAAACCACAGGTTTTATCCTTACATTGCTCTCAGATTTTTCATACCCCAGTTGTTAAGTTTTATCAAAACTGACATTCATTTGATTATGATGATTATATTTATCACCATTTTATGGCAAAGGATGAAGTCGTGTACACCATAAAGTAATTAAAATTGACATATAACTTGAATGTTTAGTCTTTTTAAGCACATTTTTTGATGCCCTACAGATAAAATAATTTTACTCAATAAAAGAATGAATATGTTTTTTACTATTAAGAACCATATAAATTTCAGGTCTAATGTATTTTAAAATAATTGATGACAGTCTTCTATTATCAAATATCAAAACATAACACCTCAAATCTGTCATCTAAGAAAATTTGTGACATTACAAGGGATAACTGCTCAAAACTCTTTATAAGTATAACATAAAAGCAAGCTTATTGAGTCTATTGTGCCAGGTAAATATACTTATATGAGCCGCTTCATGACAAAACCAACATAATGGTTTGTGACCAGCATGGATCCAGACCAGCCTGCGCGGATCAGGATCCATGCTGTTCACTTACAAACCCTATAACAAGTAGAGAAACTGATAGCGAACAGCATGGATCCTGATCAGACTGCGCGGATGCGCAGGCTGGTCTGGATCCATGCTGGTTGCAAACGCACTATGCTGGTTTTGTCATGACACGGCTCATATGTTTTTCGTCTTCATTCAAAAGTGATGACACAATCTTTCGTACAATATTGACCTTTTCAATACCTTGCTAAAATAAAGAATAACATGTACATATATCTTGCTAACCTTGAAGTCCCTGTATATTTTGCATGCCCAGAGTAAAGGTGTGTATCCATCATTATCATATTCCGTGGCCATCATTGGCCAGATATCTTCCTGAGAAGCTATAGATGCCATCTTCTCTAACTTAGGCTGGCTTACTTCATCTACCTCCATACCATTTACAGCATCTATTTATAGAAACATGCATGTATAGTTGTCACTATAACACTATCGATAGAACTACCTTATAAATTTGAATATCAGTCATGAAACTAGTAAAGGTATTACATTCTATTTTTGCCTTTTTTTCTTTCAATAATGTAAATATACGCAATAAGGCACAAGTTTTGTGTCAGTCTCTATGCTGACAATAGGACCTGCTCAGGTGGTCTATTTACTTTTTCACAGAGCATGGGCACCATTCTGAAAACTTCATTATTTCACATTCATGTGAATATTGTGTAATATAAACTCTATAGCTTTACTGGTGGAGGAAGACCACAGGTGCCCTTCAGTGCATTATTAGGCACAAGTGAGCTAATGTTTATGCTTTGTTTGATTTTAAGCCACACAATCTAAGATTCAGTCATATGGCGCCAAAACAGGAAAGATGATTTCCGCTTACCTTGGGTGTTACAAACTTAAAGCAACACCAGGGGTCAAAACCAACTCACCTGTTGGAGCTAAGAGATGCATTAACTCCAGTAATTGGAACCCATTTAGCTCCAGTATAGAACCACTGACATTTCATTGATAAAGTTAACTTACATACCTATTTTAGAATCCCCTGAACCATTTTCCTTGGGTTTATCACTGTCAGTTTTCTGTTTATCAGACTGTTTATCACCATCAGTTTCCATTGCCTCTGGTTTATCCTCCTCTACAATGTCACCATTCTCTACAACAACCTTCTTATTATCACTCCCTTTAACTGTCTTTGCCTCTTTATACTTGGGTTTCTGAAATGTGCATGAACAGTAAGCTTCTATCTTAAGTACACTTATTTCACATTATGATTTTTTTATGATAAGCTTGGAATGATGAAATCATAATCCTTTACAACATTTTTTTTTTTGATGACAAAAGTTAAACAGTCATCTTCCAATTGTACATCTTGAATCTAATATTCTACATTCTTAATCTCATTTGTCAGGATACAAAAATTGTTATACAATTACACATATACCCCACATATTTCTAGTTGTCTAATGAGAGTTTCTTCGAAGTACAAACTTTTACCGCTAAAACTTCAAATGTACTACAGTTAATAGTTGGTGCAATCAACATGTTGCCCATATTTTTCTATTCACCATGTTTTTGAAACTTTTATTTTTGACAACAATTATCTGGGACAACCCCATATTTGCTGAGAAAACAGGTATCATCTATTATTGGCAGAGCACACATTAAATTTGAGAACCATTAGATTTCCAATATGGTCAAACATGTTACAGCAAGATTAGGTTTTTATTTTTTGTTGCCAAAGAATTTTCAACCAAATGATAAAATCTTTAAAAGAAAATTTATTTTGTCCCCCTACTCCCCCCCCCCCGCCAGTTTTTTGCCAAATAATAAAACTAAGCAAGCAAAAAATTTATTTTTTGTCACATTTGGCAACAATGAGCATCAGCAGTGCAAACTCTGCCTAACAATATAATAATACACAGTAAGAAAGATTTATGTTACCTGTTCCACCAGTATCTTGAGTATACCACTAAGATCAGAGTCCATGCACAGGTCTGACATCAGATGAAGAATGGTCTTGCCACTATCAGACTTGTGTGATGTCACTGTAGCACCTGCTTCCACTAACAAACTCTATCAACTTAATGTTCAGCTGAAAAACATAGCCAAAATATCAACTTAATGTTTAGCTGGAATATAAAACCCTTTTTAATATCAGTTGAATATCAGTTGATCATAATGGCAGCATGTGTAATAGGGATGGATCAGCTTTAAATTATGACTAGACAGACTCAGACTTCGAAATCCCATGGAAGAATGGTGTTCCAAACTTCAGTGCAAAAATAACTAGTACAAAATTGTTAACATTAATTATAATGTAAAAATTATCATTTGTGATAGCTTTCATTTTTCAATTGTTGCTCATATTCTTACAACACACAACTTTTATTTGGTAAATTCATTATTTCATATTACATATTAGCAAAAAAAAAAAAGGATGCCTATTTGGACATGATGTCACATCATAACATGACCTTTCAAAAGTAACCCGTTAAGAAAGCATCTCTGTTCCATATGGAGTAACAAAGGCAGATAATAACAATGAATATCTCTACAAAAGACAAGTTTTCCCCCTAAATCAAGACCAATGTGCAACTCAGAATGTGTGACGTTTTGTTTTATTAACCCTCACCACCAGAACGAACCATACAGACAAGCATATACATCATTTATAAGAGACTAAAGTCTGGTTTTAAGCATTTTAAATTTGTCAAGCAACTTGTTCTTCAAGACATAACTTAATAATGGAATAGTGAAAATTTACCTGTTCTATGGCAAACATGAGGGCAGTTTTACCATCCTCTGTTTCAGCTGTCAGATCACAACCAGCGTCCAATAAAGACTTCGCTATTTTCACTGTTAGGTCCATTTTCTCTTCATCTATTTCATTCGTCTATGACAAACACAAAATAATATATAATCAAATATGTAATCAAAGCCTTAACAACATACATTTTTCAACAATCAGACATATATATTGTTCCCCCGAGGTTTACAAAATTTCTCAAAAAATATTCTGAACATTTCATTTCTCATAGTGTGCTAAACCTCAAACCAGTCTCATTTGATTAGTATTGATAAAACATATTTATTTCAGCTTGACTATGATGAAGTTTATTTTAACTCTGTCACAAGGCAATCAAATCCAAGCCTCTTAAGATAAACCATTACCCTGTACCTACCATTTTGTATATTGAACTTTTCTTTCATAAATTTTAATAAGTCCATTAGCAGACTAGGGATTTTAGAATCAAAATACTGAATGTTGACAAGAAATACTATGTACAGCAAGAGATTCAAAGTAACTTCTACCACTGTGGTACATCTAAAAGAAACCCTTGAAAAAAATTAAAGAAAATCAGACATTCCGAAAAGTGCCGGTGAAAATCAGACATTCCGAAAAGTGCCGGTCTGACGGACCGGACTGGTAACATTCTGTTCAGACAGGGAAAAATTCCATCTGAGATAGTCCAACTGTTCGGTAACAATCTTAAGATTTTACATTCAACTTTTACATAAACAATCTTCAAGATAATATTTAGAATTAAGATAAGATAATTATTAGTATTACGTATTCCAAATCAATAATTTTCATTATTTGCCATTACGAACTTAACAGGGTAAAATCATTAAAAAATTTAGTTGTAATATCCCTATTACGGTACGGCATGTGAACAAATACTTCAGGTTGGAAAATTATTAGTTTTCGCGACTACAAGAAATGAGTGTTTTATGCTATTTTGAAGGTAAAATATTTAAATTGTCTTTATTCTGATTTCCATTCGGTCCAGGGAAAACTGATTCGGTCCAGTGATTCTTCAAAGATTGCTGGACCGAATGTCCAGTAATGTCCAAATACTTTTCGGAATGTCTGGAAAATTAAACAAGTACCTGTATGTGTTGTTGCCAGCCCCAACCATAATTTACTCGTATGAATGCTATACTGTTCCTGGCCAGATGATGTAACTATAGAAAATAGAATAAAACTGTTAAAATCTCTATACTAACACAAATTCAACACAAACAACTATTGATCAAAGAAAATATACCTAATGAGTCAAACAAAGTCTGTTCTTAAAGGAACTCCACTGAGGTCCAAAAGCCTAAAAACAAAATTTGAATTTCTTACATAGATTAGCTGGGGCACTTAAAGCTACATGCCTTCAGATGAGTCAAAATAGTTCAATTAAATCAAACTTGAGAAAAATGAACAAAGATGAAAGGAAAAGTAAAAAGTTTCAAGATTCAAATAATATTTTACACATTAGGTGTGAATATTTCTACCGTGTTACTAACGCATTTAAGGCTACTTATGCATATTTTGACCACTTTTTGGCAATTAATGTGGTTTGCAAGTGCCATTGATAATGTGTAAATTGCTTCCTTTTGGTCACTTACTTCACAATATTACACATTCAAAATTTTCATGAAAATTAGCATGAATCTGGAGGCATGCTGCTTTAAAACAATAAGGTTTTGTTTCGAAATATAATTAAGAAATTTACTAAGAATTTTTTTTAATGAAAATCGTATTTTTATGCTATTCTTAGTTCCATTTGAGTGAAAAGCAATTCTACGCTTTCCAATTTTGGGTCATTTTTCACAAATAAAATAGTCATTCTGGAAAAACGGAAAGAGTGAATGATTCGAAATTTTGTATACAAGTTACCGGTCTAGATCTACACTAAACAGGACATCAATCTTGAACAATTATTTCTTGTCCAGTAATGTAAAAAAACTTCAGTTAAGTCCCTTTAATAGAACATTTTCTTAAGAATACTACTGTGTCCGATACAAGAAATATATCAATACTGGATGTTCGTGATATACAATTCAAAAGCACAATACATATTACTTATTACATTATAGATTGTGATTCATATTCAGATCACCAGGAAAATTTCTTACAGCATTCAATCCATTCACATCCTTTATAGAGGGACTGGCCTTTCTATCTGTCAGGTATCTGATTTGATCATACAATCCTGGTGTCAGAGGACTACTAGTGGCCACACTCAACAGTGTTAAACCTGAAATTTTACAAAATAAAACTAGAACTATCACTAAATGTGATTAATACCCCCACAAGACTGCTTCAGAAATGAGGAAGTTACAGGTAACAGAATACCTTGTTAAAGAATTGAAATAGAGTTATGGTTGTGGGCAATTAAAGATAGTTGTGGTTCTTGTATGTTAAATTTCCTTACAATATGGTTGACCATTGATGAAGTTTTATTGAATTACTCTGTAATAAATCCAGAAAGAGTTACGCTTCTTGAGCACTGCACTTCCTCTCATTGTGCTTTACCATTGTATGAAGTTGCATTGAATTCTAAACATTAGTTTTAAGTTATGCACCGGACAAGGTAAAGGAACAAAGGGCAATAAGTCTACAAATACTGAAGATGGAGTAATGGTTATTGTACACTTCCTCTCATTTCGCTTGACCATTGTATGAAGTTGTATTGAATTCCAACTACTAGTTTTCAAGTTATGCACTGGACAAAAAAGTAACAAAGGGCAATAACTGTAATGAGTCAAAATAGAGTTATGCTTCTTCTGCACTGCACTTCATCTCACTGCCCTTAAATGAGTCAAGAAAGAGTTATGGTTTCTGTGAACTGCGCTTCCTCTCAATATACTTGACCATTGTATGAAATTGTATTGAATTCCAAATAGTACTTTTCAAGTTATGCTCTGGACAAGAAAAAAGCAATGGAAAAGAAAGGGCAGTAACTCAATAATAACTCTTAACAGAGTTATAGTTCTTGTGCACTGCACTTCCTTTTAATGTGCTTGATGATTGTATGAAGTTGTGTTGAATTCCAACCAGTAGTTTTCAAGTTATGCTCCGGACAAGGAAAAGTAACAAAGGGCAATAACTCTGTAATTAGTGAAGATGGAGTTATTGCTCTAGTGTACTGCACTTCCTCTCAATGTGCTTGATCATTGTAATCAATTCCAACCATAAGTCTTCCAGTTATGCTCCGGACAAAAATAAGCAATGAAAAGTAACATAGGGCAAAAACTCTGTAATTACTTTACATAGAGTTATGGTTCTTGTGTTCTGCACTTTCTCTTAGTGTGCTTAACCATTGTATGAAGTTGTTTTGAATTCCAACCAGTAGTTTTCAAGTTATGCCCCAGACAAGGAAAAGTAACAAAGGGCAATTTTCAAGTTATGCCCCGGACAAGGAAAAGTAACAAAGGGCAATAACTCTATAATGAGTCATGATAGAGTTATGGTTCTTGTGCACTGCACTTCCTCTCAATGTGTTTGACCATTGTATGAAGTTATATTAAATTCCAACCATTAGTCTTCAAGTTATGGTCCGGACAAAAGAAAGCAATGGAAAAGTAACAAAGGGCAAGAACTCTGAAATTACTTTAGATAGAGTTATGATTCTTGTGCACTGCACTTCCCCTTATTGTGCTTGACCATTGTATGAAGTTGTTTTGAATTCCAACCAGTAGTTTTCAAGTTATGCTCAGGACAAGGAAAAGTAACA
Organism: Ruditapes philippinarum; assembly: GCF_026571515.1. Classification (NCBI taxonomy): domain Eukaryota; kingdom Metazoa; phylum Mollusca; class Bivalvia; order Venerida; family Veneridae; genus Ruditapes; species Ruditapes philippinarum. The sequence goes on along the minus strand of NW_026863398.1, from coordinate 106,200 downwards.
AAGGGCAATAACTCTGTAATTAGTGAAGATAGAGTTATGATTCTTGTGCACTGCACTTCCCCTTATTGTGCTTGACCATTGTATGAAGTTGTTTTGCATTCCAACCAGTAGTTTTCAAGTTATGCTCAGGACAAGGAAAAGTAACAAAGGGCAATAACTCTGTAATTAGTGAAGATAGAGTTATGGTTCTTGTGCACTGCACTTCCTCTCAATGTGCTTGACCATTGTATGAAGTTGTATTGAATTCCAACCATTAGTCTTCAAGTTATGCTCCGGACAAGGAAAATGCAAAGGATGTCTGGACCGACCGACCGACCAACCACCGGGTGACTCCTATATACCCCCCCAAACTTGGTTTTTTGGGGGTATAATAATTCTTTACACCTTTGGCCTCACATTCCACTGTATTGTCACAAAAATCCTGTACATTTACTGGTGCAAGTTACACTTTTGGAGTAACATATGACAAAAAGTCCAAATTTGCTAAATCTGGGGTCATAACACTAATTTTCCGATGAACTTGCCAAACTTCTGAAGTGTATTCAATTAAGTAAAATTTTCTTTGAAAAGTTCATAGCTCAAGCAGTTATACTTTAAAGTTACATGCAACTAATATATAAAATTGATTTTTGCTTTCTACGGGGAAATAACTTTTTTTGGGGCGATAATTCTGTGATTTGCAAAAAGAAAAAAGAAAAAAAAGAAGACTTTTTCTTCTTCAAAAACACAAGAATTCCAAAAGAAAATTTATTATCCTAAAGTTCTAATGCTTATACATAATTTATGGATACTCCATGTCTCTTACCTTCATCATTTTTAAAGTTGATGTCCACATCTTTCTGTTTGATCAGGTAGTCTACTATACCAATATGTCCCTTTAGGAATGCTATACCAATGGGTGTTGTCTGAAATGAAATTGTCAAATTTGCCAATAATTATTGAAAGAGGTTTGTATATGCATTAATTTATGTATAGCATTCAAGTCCAAGCGTATTCAAGAGTGAATGGGTGAAAGTCAAAATAACTTTTCATTTTGCCATAATTCCTTTTAATACAAACAGTAACGACGCATGGATCCAAATGATTTTTTTGTACATATCCATTAGAATTTACCTGTAACATTCAGTTCATAAAAAGAGTGTGTCAGTCTTTTTATATTTTAGGCAGATTTTAAATTTTATCTAAAACATTTTCCAATATGAATTGTTGGTCAATTACCATTTAAACAGTCAATATTTTGAAATATATAGTCAGTTCAGCTCAACTTTATTATGAAATTATGAGCATAATGTCACTTTAATACCCATTGATTGAAAGGCACACATATCTTAAGAAGTCTATTCATTGATATTTTCTCAAATTTTCTCAAACATATGTATCTTTTAATTTTTTTTTTCTCTGAAAAGAGTATGTTTCACTACATATTCATTGTTACTTTTTCAATGGAAGAAAACAATTCTGACACTTAAATCTTAAACAATCTACTTAATACAATGCTCAGATGTCTTGTGAAATCATAAGCCACTTGTAAAAAGTGTCATACGAACGAGACATTGTCTCATCATGGCATTTTAAAACTACAAAATACTGTCAAAGTAAAACACTAACTATAACACTGAAAGACATATCTGGAGACAAATTAATTGTATACTGTTAATCAAAAATGTAAAGTTTTAAGGTTTTAAAATATCATTCAATGCCATGACTATCTTCCTCTGCCAGCCTTTCAAATGCTGATTCCCTACAGATTTAATTTATATACATTTTTTAAATTCCCACTTTTTAAATTAAGATTTACATGCATTCAAGTCATAATGAAAGATCTGCAGTCACTTCCAAATTAACAATGAATAAAAACACGCACCTAAATGCTCAGATGTCTTGAGTAATCATAAGTCACTTTAAAAAAAAAGTGTCATACGAACGAGACATTACCTCATCAGGGCATCTAGGATTTAAATAAGTAGGTATAACTTGACAGAAACTAACCACAAGCTCTATATTTAAACAGTGGTTCAGAGAAATTAATTCAATGCTCAGGTGTCTTGTGTAATCATAAGCCACTTGTGAAAAGTGTCATACGAACGAGACATTGTCTCATCAAAGCATCTAGATGAAAAGCAAGAATTCAATAATTTTAAATTAAACCAGAGTACTTCAAACCTAATTACATGTTGTAATTATCCAATGTATATAAGACTAGGTGCTCAGATGTCTTGTGTAATCAAAGGTCACTTGTACTAAGTGTCATACGAACGAGACATTGTCTCATCAATGCATCAAGATGAACAATCAAACCAGAGTACTACAAACTTAATATGCTGTAATTATCCTATGTATATATAACTTAGATGCTTGGATGTCTTGTGTAATCAATAAAAATCACTTGTACTAAGTGTCATACCAACGAGACATTGTCTCATCAAGGCATCCATAAATTATGTACTTGTGTAAATAAAATTCATGCCAATACCTTAGAGTATTGACATGACATTGTATACTATTGGCTGCAAACAATGGACTGTTCTCACTTCAAAGCTGAACAAGTCTGTTGAATACCAACAAAATACTTCCCTGACTTAAGCCAGTATTAAAACATTTAAAAAGCCTGACCCAATAACTCAAAGCAGAAACAGTCCATTTAAGAATATCACTGAAGCACCCTACTGGTACTGGAACTTTTGCTACCAGTATAGAACCAGGCCAGCACGCATGTCCAACAGTCTGATCAGGCTGTATACTGATTTGAATCTTATTTTTTAAATTATCTTTAAATACATTATAATCTCTTTTTACCTTTGAATGCACTCTTTCAAATTCAAAGCTATGTAAATCCTTTACACAAATTCAGGAGGTTAAGGACTCAAACCTAAATGGACTTACAGTGAGGACTAGATGCTCAGATGTCTTGTGTAATCAAAGGTCACTTGTAAAAAGTGTCATACGAACGAGACATTGTCTCATCAAAGCATCTAGATGAAAATCAAGAATTCAAAAATTAAATCAAACCAGAGTATTTCAAACCTAATTACATGTTGTAATTATCCAATGTATATAAGACTAGGTGCTCAGATGTCTTGTGTAATCAAAGGTCACTTGTAAAAAGTGTCATACGAACGAGACATTCTCTCATCAATGCATCCATTAACTATGTCATTGATGAAATAAAATTTATGCCAATACCAAAAGTGTATTGACATGACATTGTATAATATTTGCTGCAAACAGTGGACTGTTCTTACTTAAATGTTGAACAAGACTGTTGAATACCAACTAAACACTTCCATAACTTAAGCCAGTATCAGGCTCTATACTGAAAATCCCTCTTTAATGCACTCTGTCAAATTCAAAGCTCAGCAATTCCTTTACACAAATTCAGGAGGTTAATGTCTCAAACCTTAATGGAATTTCAGTGAAGACTAGATGCTCAGATGTCTTGTGTAATCATAAGTCACTTGTGAAAAGTGTCATACGAACGAGACATTGTCTCATCAAAGCATCTAGATGAAAATCAAGAATTCAATAATTAAATCAAACCAGAGTATTTCAAACCTAATTACATGTTGTAATTTTCTGATGTTTATAAAACTAGATGCTCAGATGTGTTGTGTAATCAAAGGTCACTTGTAAAAAGTGTCATACGAACGAGACATTGTCTCATCATGGCATCTAGAGGCTGCTGATAAACAACGAATGTTCAAATTCCAGGTTACACTCTCCTAGAACCCTATTAAAGCTCCTTAACAACATCAAAAATATATTATACAACTTTTAACAGCCTGTTTAAAGGTGGTTTCTTGTATGTTGTTATGGTTTGAAATCAGATAGGTTTATCGAAGTTTTCCTAACTTTCTGTCCAAATGGATCATCAAAAGACTGAATGTTACTGCTAATTAAGGTTCAAACTAGATCCCAAATAAACAGTTTACAAAATTATTGTTTACAGACGATAAAGCCTACCTTCCACTGATTTGATAAGCCCAGGTCAGCCCCAGCTTCCTTCAACAGTTTCAGGCAGAATAACCAGCCATAAGCTGCAGCGTAATGTACAACTGAATTCCCCGAGGAATCACATCTGTTAGGGTCGGCACCCAGATGTAACAGGTAAGAGGCAACGTGGGTGTTACCATTCAAAACAGCATGGATCAGGGCTGAACGCTTCAATTTATCTGCAAAACAAGTCAATAGGTGTTAACTATTGATAACAGAAGTCAACATAACTTAGAAATTAAACACCACTAACTGTGTATAATAATTATACTTTAATTGCTTATTCTTACATATTCATATGCTTATAGCAAGAAAATTATACAAACACAAAAGTTAACATGATTCGAATCATAGACCTTTCCTACATACATATCACATATACAATAGTCTTACATCTAAGATAACGTTTACAGCCACAGTGACATTGTAAATGTTACATAGTGACTTTACAGCTTTAATGGTAGAGGAAGACCTAAGGTAATCCTGCATGCATTATAACCACCTATGGCCCCTAAGGTAGTTGGATAGAATTCACACATGAAGAAGTTCAAAGTACCTTGCTCAATTCAAACCAACAGAAGTGAGGGGCAAGTGGTTTGATGTCAGCTACATCAAACATTTGGCTATTAAGCCTCCTGACATAAAAATTAATTTAAAACATACAATACAATCAGCTTACCGAGCTGTTCAATATGTGCACCATTTTGTACTAGAACTTTACAGATCTCCATGTCACCGTGACCTGCAGCAATCATCAGTGGAGTGATCTTGTTCTTCCCTGCTGACAACACTTTGTTCACATCTACTTGGTGCTTTATCAATATCTTCAGTACATCCTGGAATTTACATGTACCTACTGTATAACTGGTTAAGTTAGCAACTCAGAAATATTTTATAACTTTTAAACAGAGGGACTGAATGAAATTGAAGTATGGAGTAAAATGGTTTTAGACTACCAAATAAATATTCAGAGCAGATATGAACAAGACACTCACATTTAAGTATTACTTCATTGCACATCTTATCTTACATTATTATTATTTATACTTGTTAATGACTTACATAAGCCAACTGTACTGAGTCAGGCAAGACATTTGAGCCGTGACACAACAAAACCAACATTATGGGTTTGCGACCAGCATTGATCCAGACCAGCCTGCGCATCCGCGCAGTCTGATCAGGATCCATGCTGTTCACTATCAGTTTCTCTACTTGTTATAGGGTTGGAAAGCCAACAGCATGAATCCTGATCAGACTGCGCCGATGAGCAGGCTGGTCTGGATCCATGCTGGTCGCAAACCCATTATGTTGATTTTGTCATGACACGGCTCATTTCTATTGTGAGCTTACTTCAAGCATTTTGATACACAACCCTCACAATATCAATAAACAGTTTCCAGTTCACAGAAGAACTTGCCTATCAGCACACATGTTAACATCACATACTTACAGCATGATTATAACTGACTGCTATATGTACAGGGCAATATGAGGACCGACTTGGTCTGTCCACACCACCAGGTCCCCACTTCTCTTGACCCATATCTCCTTGCTTTGCTGAAGCTGAAACGATACAAAAGGGCTGCGTCATGACAAAACCAACATAGTGCGTTTGCGACCAGCATGGATCTAGACCAGCCTGCACATGCGCAGTCTGATCAGGATCCATGCTGTTCCCTTATAAACCCTATTACAAGTAGAGAAACTGATAGCGAACAGCATGGATCCTGATCAGACTGCGCGGATGCGCAGGCTGGTCTGGATCCATGCTGGTTGCACACCCATTATGTTGGTTTTGTCATGACGCGGCTTAAAAGTTTTTAAGTCTTAAGGGCCTCACAGAGACATTCGTTCTTGAGTAACCACCTCATCTACTGGAGCTAAGAGATGCATAGACTCCAATAATTCAAACTCATTTAGTCGCCTCTTACGATCACACAGGGTTAAATGGTGACGGTCATTCTATTGCCTCAACCCATACAGGCCACCCCTCTGCAACCACCAATCTCATGGATGTGGAACAGCATCTTAAGACCTTTTTACATAAATAATTGACATCTTTGAACAATGTATTCACATGAAATTATCAAATTTCAAATTTGTAAACAGATAAAAATAAGTATTTACTGCCATACTTCCACTTAAATCTTAGGATTTACACAAATTTATCAATACAGTACTAGACAAGCTTACCTTCTTTAGCTTTTTTAAGCAGAATATCCACATTCCTTGGTCTTCCTGCAGAACAAGCATAATGTAGAGGTGTCATACCTCTTGTATCAACTTCTATTGGACTAGCACCTCTGTAGATATAAATAGTCATTTACTGATTACCTCCCTTATTCACAACTAAGTTATTTCCTCAGTAAACAAATACATGTGGTAAACAATTTCAAATGTTTCTTATTTAAGATTTTTGAAAATAAGTTTCAACAAATCTTTCTCGACAAACAATAATAGGAATATTGATAGAAATTAATCAATCAATAATTAATCAATGGTAAAGTTGCTGGAACGGGTGAAGTATGGTACTGGAAAGTGAAGAAAACTTCTTCTCTACATTCTAATCAAATTCTAAATTTTTTTAGGAATTCAATTTTATTTCCACTAGGGATAGTCAGAATACACTATGAACATCCATCATTTCAAACTAGACTTTTCATGCACAAATCATCTCAATAAATAATTAAAAATTCCAAATTCAGTAATAGGGCAAGTCCTTTAAAATCAATGAACATGGTACAAATTGAATCAATTCCTTGCATAAAATCTGTAATTTCTTCCCTACATTCTACTCAAATTCTAAATTTTTTTAGGGATTCAATTTTATTTCCACTAGGGATAGTCAGAATACACTATGAACATCCATCATTTCAAACTAGACTTTTCATGCACAAATCATCTCAATAAATAATTAAAAATTCCAAATTCAGTAATAGGGCAAGTCCTTTAAAATCAATGAACATGGTACAAATTGAATCAATTCCTTGCATAAAATCTGTCCTATAAAGAATTATATGGACATATACCTTTCTAAGAGGAACTCTAGTGGTCCTACACCTTCGCACACTGCAGCAAAGTGTATCGGTCTTCTGTGTTCACGATCCTCCAAGTTTATGTTTGGTTCTATAGTAAGTAAACGCTTTAAGTATGCAACATTTGGATTAATGGCTGCACAATGTAATGGTGTTATCTGAAAAAAATCAATTGAAAATTTTAAATAGATTTTATCATATGACACAAATTATCATCATGCATTAACGTTTTTAGCAAAAAAGGTTAACTTGTTAAATGGTGAACTTGTAAAAATTTTGTTTAACAGGCCTTACTGAAAAAAATTCTTAAGATTTTTAACATTAACTTCATTTTTATTGCAAGATATGACATTTTTGCTATAATTTACAATGTCTACTAAACAGAACTGATTATGGAGCAAGGGCTGTAAGGAATGTATTCAATCTGAAAAAAAACTCAGATCCGTATCTTGGTGAATTCAGATAACATAAAAGATTCAACTGGCTGCTATTAACTCATATCATAATTATAGCTAAACAAATACCAATATGACTTTAATAAAGCATCAAGCCAAACAATGAACATTTCCTTTGCCTTAATTCCTTTGAAGTTATTTACACCTATTAATATGAACTTACTGATTTGTTATCCCAAGGCTTCTTTTTAACTGAGGCTGCCAGAATGGTTTGTCTCAGCTCTTCCTTGTCAAACATTAGTACCTGTAAGATATAAGTATTTCAAAATCTGTTATTACAACAACTTAAGCTTTAATATATTTCAGTTAACATGGTCCTATCTTGTTGGTTCATTTGGATAGTATTGCAACAGTTCTCAATATTTCCATAGTTTATACATCAGCATCTCAGCAGTTTTATCTTATCAGCATTGCACAGTTTATGTTTTTGTTGTTTATCTGACTGGGTTTTACACAGTACCAACATGGTATAGGGCATACAGTAACTTTCCAACTTTATTGGTGGAAGATCTCGCGTGCTCTAACGTGCATTATTTCTGGCATGTAGTTTGCAGTCAACAAACATAACCACTCCGCCATGGACACCCTAAGAGTTCATATGATCATAAATGCCCACCATCCCGAAGTATGTATTATCAGTATTACAATAGTTGTTACAGTTAGTATTGCCACAGTTCATACAGTCAGTATTGCCACAGTTCATATGATCATTATTACCATCCGTTTCTCCAAAAGTTTACATGATCAGTATTACCACATTCTCATATGGTCTATGTCTTAACAACTCACACCATAAGGCAAACTCAACACTTAATGATACTTATCTAAGGACCCGAAGACTCTATAGTCACAGTGACATTTCATAGACACGTAGTTTATAATCTTCAATAGAGAAACCTTTTCCCCTATATAAATAAATCTTACATCTTTATGAAGATAGCCAAATCCTGTGAAACTGTCTTTCAGTCCTTCTTCAACTAGGTATCCTGCCAGCTTACGGTTTCCACACAACACTGCTTGATATACGTTACTCACTGCACGCGCCATCTGCAAAATAGAGGATATTCCATTTACAGTTCATATTTTTAATTACCATCTTCAAAAAAGCAATATTTTGTAATGTCTTGTGCTTAGTTTAGACATGAGGCCAAAATGAGCTATGTCTTTCATGGAAGTAAAAGTATATAAAGTTTAAAAAAAAAACTTAACCCAACGCGTCCTGAATTATAGAAGGACCACTAGACAATTCAATGCTACAATCAAAATACCTTAGCTCAGGACTATGTTATTTATGACATGTTTTAACACCTTGTTTTTTAAAATCATTAATGATCTTCTTATGTACTAGACCATAACTAGCAACATTTAGAACTTTTTTTCTTTTTGAGAATATTAACTAAAGCTGAAGTGTTCAAGAACATTACAATAAATAATCCTTAAATACCAAATCTCCAGTCTGATTTTTCAGAGCATTTGCAAGAACTGTAATGGTCTCTTTGCTGGCCCCAAGCTTCAAGGCATCTTCTATATAGTCCTCATAATTGTGTTGATCTTTCCCTTGATCCTATAATAAACAGAACAATTAGGGTAAACTTTTCACATAAATTTCAGGCATCCAACATGTTCTATGTTAAGAAGACAAGAAGTTAAAATAACAATGTATAAGGAATGATAAAGTAGGTCAAGATCATCATCATGATGTCTATTATTATTCTTTATTCTTGTTATTTCATCTGATTGTTACACACTATATCGGTCAAATAGGATGCAGCCAATGCGTCTCAACAGTTTTGCCATTGTAAAGTTGTATATACATTCCAATCAATACCTTAAACTAACTTAATCAAATCAAAGCATATTTTTTGCATAGCCATATTTTAGCCAATAGCCATATTTCCACAGTGATCTGTTAAATTTACTACACTCATGAAATGAAAGTACATGTATAAGTTACAAAATGTGCACACATCAGTCATCATGACCAAATTATGTCCTAGACTTAACTAAAATGACAAAAAATTCCCTGCATTTTGTTAATTATCTCTTTTGTTTTTAGACAAGAGCTTGTTTATTCATACAAACACTGTAAATGTCATATATGGCAACTTTCCAATGAGACACCTATATACAAATCCTGATAAAGCTCAGTACATTCAATCAGAGATGTTATATTTCCGGTCCTTAAAGATCGTTTAGCATGACATTATTGTTGTATTGTGGTAATTTATTTATTCGGCTATTTTCTTGTTGGGTGGTTCCAGTGTTCCTCACTTGAATACTGTTGAATCACCCTTAGGATATGTGGCCTGCTTTTTAAATTTGCCTTTTGACGTCTTATCTGTGATATGCAGGCTTCATAACCCCTGATCCCCTTTCAAAATTCCATTTAATTTAGTTCCGCCCATTGTTTTCTTGTTTAGGGCACACACATTTTTTTTACTTGGGGACTATATACCACTTGTCATGGAATGGCACTTAAGTGTCACATTGAAGCTTCCATGATGACCACCATATGAACACATCTGTGGATGTTTCAAAATTCCAAATTGTACCAGTTCATGTTAAATGTTGAATTCCACTTAAGCCAGTGCTAGAGGGCGTGGACAGTAGTTTGCACTTGACAGTACCGTCCATGAACAGGCTCAATCAAACTGAGCCTGCATTATTTTCAATTTTGCTGTGTTGGGTTTTCTTTAGGGATTCTTATTTTCTCTATTTTTGGGTTTTCTTTAGGGATTCTTATTTTCTCTATTTTTCAGGTAATAGTCACTTACCATAATGAATGCATCATTGCCCTGCTTACTACCACGGCTCTGAGAAATTGCCCGAACTCCTCTAAGTCCTCCTAATGACCTTGGATTATAACTGAAACATAACACATAGTTCTTTCAAATTCTCTCAATTTTATTTACAGTACATGTACTAAATTCAAAATAACAACAATATGATTTCAATTAACTGTCCTTTTAACACAAGGTAAACTACATTCTTTTTTGTTTGAATTAAGAAATAATATATCCTAAACAGTGATTTTATCGCTCAATAACATCACTGTTTGGAGTTTAGATGCGACAAACTATATCGCGCGTTAGATTTTTTTTAGTGGTTACTTCACATGTATAATGATTACGTCACATATCTAAATATAGCACGTCAACAGTGACTATTACATATTAACACACACTTTCAGTTCTTCTATATTCAATAGTAAACTAGAAATGTGTCCATAGGACACGGGTGCCCCCACCGCGACACTGTTCTGTCAATCTTTTTACTAAGTCCAGGGAAATAACTCTACAAATACTGGATAAATCCACAAGCCAAACCCCAGGTGCAAATCTAAAATATGCTGAGCAACCTGCCCATAAGGTTTATTGACTATGTCAAATCCTTTTTGAGAAACTTGCGACACAAGTTGAAAAATGCAAAAATTTTCTACGTGAAGGGCAATAACTCTAAAAATACTAAATAAATCCAGACGAAAATACCTGGTGCACAACTGCACATGCTGATCAATATTCCTGTAAAGTTACATGACTCTACGTCAAATACTTTTTGAGTTATGTGCGACACATGTTGAAAATTGCCAAATTTTACTAAGTCAAGGGCAATAACTCTGAAAATACTAAAAATATCCAGACGAAAATACCCAGGTGCACAACTACACATGCTGATCAACATTCCTGTAAAGTTTCATGACTCTAGGTCAAATACTTTTTGAGTTATGTGCGACACAAGTTAAAAATTGCAAAATTTTACTAAGTCAAGGGCAATTACTCTAAAAATACTAAAAATATGCACACGAAAATACCCAGGTGCACAACTACACATGCTGATCAACATTCCTGTAAAGTTTCATGACTGTAGGTCAAAGACTTTTGGAGTTACATGCGACACAAGTTGAAAATTGCAAAATTTTACTAAGTCAAGGGCAATAACTCTGAAAATACTAATAATATCCAGACGAAAATACCCAGGTGCACAACTACACATGCTGATCAACATTCCTGTAAAGTTTCATGACTGTAGGTCAAATACTTTTTGAGTTACATGCGACACAAGTTGAAAATTGCCAAATTTTACTAAGTCAAGGGCAATAACTCTGAAAATACTAAAAATATCCAGACGAAAATACCCAGGTGCACAACTACACATGCTGATCAACATTCCTGTAAAGTTTCATGACTCTAGGTCAAATACTTTTTGAGTTACATGCGACACAAGTTGAAAATTGCCAAATTTTACTAAGTCAAGGGCAATAACTCTGAAAATACTAAAAATATCCAGACGAAAATACCCAGGTGCACAACTACACATGCTGATCAACATTCCTGTAAAGTTTCATGACTGTAGGTCAAATACTTTTGGAGTTACATGCGACACAAGTTGAAAATTGCCAAATTTTACTAAGTCAAGGGCAATAACTCTGAAAATACTAAAAATATCCAGACGAAAATACCCAGGTGCACAACTACACATGCTGATCAACATTCCTGTAAAGTTTCATGACTGTAGGTCAAATACTTTTTGAGTTACATGCGACACAAGTTGAAAATTGCCAAATTTTACTAAGTCAAGGGCAATAACTCTGAAATACTAAAAATATCCAGACGAAAATACCCAGGTGCACAACTACACATGCTGATCAACATTCCTGTAAAGTTTCATGACTGTAGGTCAAATACTTTTGGAGTTACATGCGACACAAGTTGAAAATTGCCAAATTTTACTAAGTCAAGGGCAATAACTCTGAAAATACTAAAAATATCCAGACGAAAATACCCAGGTGCACAACTACACATGCTGATCAACATTCCTGTAAAGTTTCATGACTGTAGGTCAAATACTTTTTGAGTTACATGCGACACAAGTTGAAAATTGCAAAATTTTACTAAGTCAAGGGCAATAACTCTGAAAATACTAAAAATATCCAGACGAAAATACCCAGGTGCACAACTACACATGCTGATCAACATTCCTGTAAAGTTTCATGACTCTAGGTCAAATACTTTTTGAGTTATGTGCGACACAAAAGTGAACGGACGGACGGACGGACGGAAGGACGGACGGAAGGACGGCCGGACGGACAGACGGACGGACGGACAAGGGTAAATCTAAATGCCCGCCACTTACGTGGGGGCACAAAAATGCGGGTCTTGTTAGAATGCTGATTTTAACACATTTTTGGTCATATCTCTGCATTTTCTCACATCCAACATGCTTTCCCTGATAAATAACCAAAATTTACCAATTTCTCCACACATGATCAACTACTAATCCCACATGCTTTTTGAATCAGAGGTGAAAGACCAATGACCATACAACACAATGTTTGAGATTCAATTGCAGGGCATTTTTTCCTTCTATAACAGGTGCCGATAACAGGCCCCTTCACAATTCAAAATTGCACCTTTTTTTTTCACAAAGCGGCGGGAAAAAATTCACAATTTCAAAAGAGATTTCATAAAATTTTGGGACTTTGTCTGTTTACCTTCTGGTAAAACTTGATTTTTCCCTATTGCAAACAAGTAAGTAGTTCTAATCAAGTTATATGGTAATTGTGCATGTTTACCAGATTAAAGTACCAGCTCAAAGCAGATTTTACAGAAATTATTATCAAGCTTCATCATTTCCAGTTTCAAAATTTCATTAAATGGCAAATTTTATTCTTGCATATCAGACTGGCGTTTCCGTTAGTTTTACCAATGCCGGAAATTTCAACTGGCATGGAAGGTTCCAGATGAGTTGCGTTCTGTACAATGGCACGATAAAGATGACGTCATTTTACCGTTATGAATGATTTTGTAATTCATACGCTGTTGAATGAAAGTAGTTACGGTTGTAATGATATAAATTTTCATTGAAAATAACGATAAAGAATATAAAATATAATGGAATATGGTAGAATATGCCAGAAAAAATAACTGACATATGTTTGCGGTTCGGATCGGAATATCCGTCCCTCGGTCACCCGCCCATGGGCGGTAACTCAGCAAGCCTCGTTACCGCCCAATTGGCGGATCACCTCGGGACGTATATTCGGATCCGAACCGCAAAATATGACAGATATTATTATTATGTCATTTTTTAACAATTTTATGACATATCGTGCTTTTTTCACAAAATGAACAGACCCAGGACCCTTCACAATTTTGGCAAAAAATTGCTCTGAATTGCCATGGAGATATTTTGCCAGGGTTGAACCAGCCAACCCTGACTTACAAATCTGATACTCTCCTTTAAGCTAGGCATTTCTCCTTAAACTAAATGTAAAAATAAGCATAGGTTTATATAAGAGCAATAAAATAAGTTAATGTCTGCCACCTACCTTCCTTTATCACTAGATTGTATAAGCACAGACTGTGGTGTCCCCTTCTCGATTCGTTCATTATCCTGTACAAAGAAATCGTTTACCAAGATTTTGATAGCCTCGTGGTCTCCCTTTTCTATAGCATAATGTAGGGCATTCTTGCTCACCTCAACAGAACGCATCTCGTCCAACTGAAAACCAAAGTCAAGCAGCTCATTACTAAGTTGCACATCACATGATATAACAAAGCTTTTAATTTATCAAATCACAGTCATTAAGTCATCTTGGTAGCCCTTCTGTATGAAACAGGACAAAATAAAATACAATACTTTCCGGACAAACAGTTGGTGGCATTTAACATGCATACCTTTGATTTTTTTGGATGTGATGAGATTCGAGGGTTTTGGCAGCTAGTGTATAAAACCATTTTGAACAAAAATAATTAAATTCTAGCAATGCTGAGTAGATAGAATCTTTATCTGGGAAACAAAACTCACACTAAAAATATAAATCATGAATAGTATTTTAATGTAAAAGTATTTGAATGTTATGTCAATGGAAAAGTATGTGTTTAACCACAACTGTGTCCATACATGTAATGTACATGTGTTATGTACATGTAGACTACATGTATAAAACAATCTTCTGCCTGGAGTCTCATATTTTCCCCACTACATATTCATTTTATTTTCAATATTAAATGCTTTCTATTATTTTCTAATCAATTATAAATGAACACAACAACAACCCCTTCACCCAAGAAATACAACAGTATACATGTATATAATAGTATGTTTTACCTTGTAGACAGTTTCCTTGTCTTCAATAAGAGACTTCAGTAGTTTCTTATCATTGAGAAGCACAGCACGTATTGCCAGTTTTCCTTGATTTGATTTGGAAACAAACTCCGTTTTCTCTCTGAACATCAAAAAGAAACAGCATTACAATTATAACCATATGAATTACTGCAGTTTTCATTTTATCTAAGTCAACAAATTCCCTACAGAAAACAACCGATTCGGCCAAGGGGCATGGATGATACTTCAATATATAGGCTGAAAATACAATCAATTCAACAGCATTTTAACAGAATATATGGATGGGCAATCTGTTATTATATAAATTGTACAAAAGAAATCTCAATCACTTTCTAATACAAAATAACCAGTGCATATAAAATTAATGAATTTCACCTGCTTTGAAATTTAAGTCATGTAAAACTTTCAAGGAGAAGCTTCGGCCTTGTGGTTATTGGGGTATGTATACCTTTACCCTGAGGCTGTGGACACCTGCCTCATATGACACTCCAGGAAATAACCAAGGGATTGGGCTTTAATAGGCTTCAAGCGTTTATCCTAATTGAGCTCAAATAAATAATTTTAAACTCCAATGCCATCATTTTCATATGAATTTCTAGAAGAAATGATACCCTTTACAAAGAAAAATTCACAGAAATGGGCATAAAAAACTCATTTAAAAACTGGTACAACAGAGTTCTTTAGCCTTCACAAATGCTTTGCTCTTTATTAAAATACGAAATTGTCTGTTAGTAGTTTTAGAGACACCTGATCTGCCAAAAGTATAGCCTGTTCCTATTCTGTATGTACAGCCATTATTTCACTATACTGAAATCAAATAATTGAAGTCATACCTGGTTTCAAAGAATGGATCTTTATCCAGAATTTTTATCTTTGGATTAGGTTGAAGATTTCTGTCGGGTCCTTTCTTCTTCTCTGATTTCACTTTCTTAGGTGTAGTGGATTTTTTCCCTGAATCAGAAAATACATAAAAACTTAGCTTTTTTCTTCCGTATCAGACTGCAAGTTGTATTTCCATATTTCAAAGAGAACTTATTTTGATTTTTCAAAGAAAACTGATTCATTTTGTCAAATAACAATATTTTATCCTTTAAGCCATATGGTAACTTCCCAACTTCACTTGTGAAGAATTATTCAACACTGAAGTAGAACTGCCAATCTTGAGCAAGCCAGCCGAATTCAACATTAATCAGAGGTCTTCAACATATTCCTCTAGCCCATCACTGACTTCCCTGACAATAAAGCTTTTGAAAATTATTTCATGCAACACTATGTTGTGATTGAAATAGCTTCAATTTTAAAAGATGACCACACATGACCCCAAACATTATTTTTCCAAAGAAAAACTCTGCAGTATTAAGCTACTAATCATATGTCATCATCAAGACGAGAAGTATTGAATCATATAAAACTTCTTGTTTCAAGGCAAATGAAAGTAAATATGATCAGCAACTATTTACATATTATCAGCCAAATTTCACAGAAATAAATTACCTTTTTCTGATTTAGACTGCTTGACTTTTTTCTCTGAAAAGCAAAATGCAATTATGTGTTAAACATGTTGATTAGGAATATCTAAGCATCCAACTTCCAGTTATTAATATACAGGTAATATCTATCTTTGACTAATCTTTTCACAATTTCCAAAAAAATTAAAAGAATCTTACATCTAAAAGTGAAAATTTTTCTTTGAAACAAGCAATTACTTGCAAAAGAGCATAATTTTTGCTTTTTCCATCAAATTCATGTTTCGATAAATACTTCCGTCAAGTCACTATCAATACAATCAGAACATTATTATCATGTAGTTTTTTTGCATCAAACTTTCTAATTTGTGTAACAGCACTATAAAGTAACATGCTTGTTTTGTTTTGGGTTTTACGTCACATCGACACAGTATAGGTCATACCGCGACATTCCAGCTTTACTAGTGGAGGAAGACCTCAGGTGCCCTTCCGTGCATTATTTCAGGCACGAACAGGCACCTGAGTAGAACCACTGACGTTCCGTAAGCCATCTGGATAGCTTCCTCACATGAAAGAATCCAAAGTCCCTGTCGGGATTCGAACCCACAGCGGTGAGGGGCAAATGAAGTAACATGTAATAGCCAACATCAGTGCAATTCAAAGGTTGTTGACAAAATCGTCAAAGAAAAACAGGATTTACACCACAGAATTATACTTATTACTGAGGTAATTGGGAATATGTATTTAGCTATAGATTACAATTAGGGGCGTCATGTTTATCCGTTTAAACAGGTACAGTCAGTTTTTAGCTAAAAACAGGTAACCGAGATTAGTATTTGACAAAGGGGCGAATAAGTTAAAAGTTGTTTCGAAATATTACCTTAGCTTTTATTTTAACAAGATATGACAATTGTTTGTATTTTAGTTGTACTCAGCAATGTATGTTTCCTGACCTGATCGATTACGGTACGGCCCTAGTGGAAAATAGTTACACCATTTTCAAATATGTATTGTCATCATTTTGAGTACAACAAAATGGCATATCTTGTCATAAAGAAACAAAGTTAATGTTGAACATCTAAGGATTTTATAAGTAGGGTCAGTTAAACGTTTAACACAGCTAATACTTCGTTGTTTAAACGGTTAGCATTTTTTCTAATCGTGACACCACTAATTACAGTAATACCTTTAGGAGGAGATGCTGATTTCTTCGACTTTGATTTCTTTGGTGTCTCATCCTCCCAGTCTATAAAAAGATTTAACAGTTTCCTTTATAAATAATTTGTACAATAATTAAAATTGATAAAGAAAACCTCAAACTGTCTAAAAGAAATGTTTAAACTAGAAACTACTACTGAAATGCAATTCCACCACTTCTGATACATTCACCTGTGCATTTTTATTACTTTTTTCTAATTATTGCACATACCAATTCTTGTGCTTTAATTCCGAGCTAAAAAAAACATTATACATAGATGGAAATAGGCTAATATTTCTAAAAATCCATATCTTTCTGACTGCAATGGTTACATTTACAAATGCTACATTGCACAAAATAATAAGATAAATTAAAAGCATCAACTACATACAAAATAAATGAAGATGTTACAGTAAACAAACAAGAAAAGCATTGATGCAAAGCATCAAAGGGCGTCCAAGCAAGAAATGCAGCAAGTGAAGATGAATAGTACACATATGATGACAAGATATTCTTATAAACTACCAGAAATGTATATCACTTATGAATGAGCGGACGAAAGACATTGTTCATTATGAACTTTGATTGGCATGCTAGAGATTAGAATATTACTTGTTATTTCTTTATGATCGTGGTTATTAATAGCAACGGATATACATGTATGCAATCATTTATAATCCATGTGTAACGCATGATCAACACGTACCACGCCTTTGTAATTGTCCCTTATTATGTTATCGCTATTAGCGAAGACCCCCTCTTAATTATAAGCTATCTGTTCACACTTTAAGTTAGTAAAAATATGACACTGATTATATTACCATGTTGATCATGTTGAGCATAATTGTTTATTATACAAAAATTGTAATATCTATTAATTTTAATAAAAAAAACCAACAAATTTTATGAATATTGTTTTCTTTTCTTTTTTGTGTTTTATGTGCTATTTTAATACTGAGTTTTTACTACTCTTTTTTTTATTAAAATTGTAAAATAAATTTTAAGAATTCAATTGTCATATTGACCGACGATTATAAGTCAAAGCTTAACTGGAAAAAGTCAGTAAATTATGGTTGATCTTTCAATATATAATATAGTTTATTCTTAAACCATGTACATTTGTATTTTTCTTTGTCATTTTTTAAATTATCAATCAATTGAATAATTCATAAAATATAATTTGTAACTTTGAATAATTCCTCGGCATCTTAACACGGATAACAAATTAAATAAAATGTTTCAAAGTTGATAATGTCATTTTAATACCATAAAAATGTACCTTTTTCTCAATTATTGTACATATCACGGATTTATATGACATATAAATCCGTGTACATATTTATTGTTTTTATCTCATATAGATAAAATGAAACACGCTATTGTTGTTTTTCTTCTAATTGTAACGATATCAAACATCTACTCCAAAACCGGGAGAGACCGGACAATAAACGTGTAGTACTATTCGCCGGTCACTAGTAAATCCTGGTCAAAATAGACCGGGAGAGACCGGTAATTACCGATAGGAGTGATAAATAGATATATCTATAAATAGATCTTTGGAATATTTAGGTCATCAACTGATCATTCTAGGATACATGTACAACAATAACATACCATGATAACCCACTGATAAATAAAAACCCCCGAAGAGCGCAAATTTATTGACGGAAAAGGTTATTTCATTTGAAAATATTTGCATTGCGAAATTCTCAAGTTCGCTATTCATTGTAACATATCGCGACATTTCATTCTCAATTAATAATCAAGCACCCTCATACCGATCGGAATGATCGGCTTTTATTATGACCGACTAAAAGGCTCGAGAAGTTGCTGTCGCCCTTTCACAAAATCTGATTTCATTCCATAAGGGCGCCGCGCTTCGGCGCGGACGCCAACAATACATGTTTAAAATGTGACACAAGAAATTTACTTTAACATACACAGTACCTTCATCTTCTTCATTCTCCTCCGACTCTGAGGGAAGTATAACTAAATCCTCAATTGGTTCACCTCGCTCTTTCTTCAATGCTCTGTGTAAGATCTCTTCCACTCTTGTCTGCTCCTTTATTGGTAATCTGTTAAGAAATAAATGAATATAAATCAAAAGGTACATCAACCTTTCAGAAAAAAAGCAAACAAAAACTTATGTTTTTCCACTTTCTATACAAGAATAAATCAATTGATTGTTGATAATTAAATAGTTTAAAACTAGCACAACTTACAGATGCCTCTAGCTTTGTTTTTAAATAATAAATTTTTTAATGTTTCTTTATATAGTGGGTTTTCTTTCAATCAATTGTTAAAGTTTATATCATACAACTATTGTCCATATTTTACTGGTGAAAAAATATCTATTAGAATCAGTACATAAGTATTGGCAGTATGCAATTATTGGGAAGAACCACAGACCTTATACAAGTCAACTGAATGGCCTTCTTACAACAATTCAACATCCTTTGACAGATCTGAGGTGCAAGCAATTTCAACTCACAGGACAATTCAATTTATTAAGCGAAATTATTGTCTACACCACTCTCTTGTTGAGAAATGGAAGCACACAAAGTAATCACGCTGTGTTCATGTAATTAAAAAAATAACTTGAAACACTTAACTTTACAATGCAATTGATACACTGACAAAAATACATGTGTAATGTTATATATTATCTTCTGGGTCTTTGGGTTCAGTTAGTTCACATGACTACTTTCAAGCAACTTTACAGCTTTACTGGAGGAAAAAAACATAAGGTGCCCTTTCTGTGCAATATTTTAGGCTGGATGTATAATATATTCTGTGTGTATCAAAACAGCTAAAGTAAGCATAGGTAGACATTACCTGTACGTGTCTCTGGCCACACGCTCCATCTTTACATTGGTCAGTATACAATCAGCATCAGTGCTGTCCGCAAAGTCCAGTTTATACACATCTGGTGGCCCTGTTAAATCCAACCACTGGATCTTAAACTTCCTCGTGTTACTAAACACATTCTGTATCGTCTTACACAGGTAAAAAGACCCTTAAAAAAAAAAAGAGTATCTTAAATCTTTAGCAGTACAGAAATAACAGACAGTATATGAATTATTTCAAATACAGTTTATGTCTGAAACCATGCATAAACGATTTTAGCACTGAAATAATAATGACAGTCTCTGAAAGAAAATTAGGTCAAGGAAAATGCAAAAAAGAATTGCACCAGCTATATTTCATATCATACATTTCATGGTTGGGTTTAACGTCATACTAACACAGTATAGGTCATATGGCGATTTTTCAACTTTTACAGGCATAGAAAGACCTCAGGTACCTCTCAATACATTATTTCATATACAAGCAGACTTTCTGTAAGCGAGCATGATAGCTTTCTCTCATGACAACTTTTGAGCAGCTCGAAACCAACACCACCTCTAACTTGCCTCTAGCAAGGGACCTTTCCGGTGTTTACAGTTTTATGTAAATTGGCTAACTTGTTATCCAATCGCTACAGTGAGATAATACATAGTCACTGGTTGACCTGGTTTGCACAAAAGAACACGTGCTTATGTTTGTGATACTGTTTGTGAGCAGTTGACCTAGCAATGAATGGAAAAGGTGTGGCTAAATGTTCCGCTACGAAAAACCGGAACGGTCCAGTGTTTTGATGTCAACAACCTAAATCCATACCTTTAATCTTGATGATTTCACTTAAGTTTAACTCTTTATCAAGAAACAACCAGCTTACACACACACAGTAGAGCCAGGTCAACTGAACTGTCATACTTTATACATATGACTTATCATTAACAACATAATGATATATATTACTTTAACCATCAACAGGACATTCAAAACACAAATTATGAAGACAGTAAGTCATACAATACCTTCTTCCCCTCTCACGCCAAGGAAACATCCTTTCTTATGCAGTAACTCTGCCTGATCCTTCTGCTTTGATGTCGAAGGAAGAGGGATAATTTCTTCGGCAGGAGACTGGAACTTCTGCACAGGTACTCTCTGACGCTTTAATGGAGTCCTCTGATCTACGTCTGCACTTGGTGTGGCAGCTGCAGGTGCCTTTCGCTTTCTCTGTGTTCATAAAAGTATTAAAGTTAGGATAAACAATAATTTTCTGGATAAAAGGTCATTCTTCTCAAAATGACTAACGTTAACAACAGATGCATTTTTGTTTGTAAAACTTTCTGATATATAGAATGCCTTTTATAAATCTAGCTGCAGCAAACAGCATTTTTATAACAGGGGCCGGACATCAGCCCCTTCACAATTCAAAATATCACCTTTTTCACAAAGCAGCGGAAAGAAATTCACAATTTCAAAAGAGATTTTACAACATATCTGGACCTCATCTTCAAAATTCATTGCTTACCTTCCAGTAAAACTTGAGTTTTGTCAATTCCAAACATGTTAAGTTTTAATCAAGTTAAATGGTATTTGCGCATGTTTACAGGGTGAAAGTACCGACTCAAAGCAGATTTTACAAAGGTCAGAAATTATAATCAAGCATTCATCACACACTGCTTCCTGTTTCAAAATGCCACGAAATGGCTAACATTATGTCATTTTTTCACAGTACATTATGTCATTTTTTCACAGTTTTATGACATAACACATTTTTTACAAAATGAACAGGCCTTAGGCACCTTCACACTTTTGACAAAAAATGCCCTGAACAGAAACTGGTTTATTCTAATCAAATAATTATCTATTTACTGTTTTTAAAAAACTGATAAAATGCAGGATCATACCTTCAGTTAAGTCATTTTTACAGTTGAAAGAAAACTGCGGAAACCTTTACTAACCTTTGAGGTACTGCCAGGTGTTTCAATTTTAGCCTCAGGCTCTTTAGCTTTTTCAGGGCTAGCCCTCTTCACTTTGGTGTCTTTAGTTTTTTCTGAGGTCCCACCCTCCTGCATGATTATTTAGAACTGAAAGATAACATGTAATATATAAGAATTAAAGATATATGATAGATCATAAATTCATATAAATATGAATCAATTTTGATAATAATATAATACATACTTGAAGCACAGGTATAACTTTGTCAGGAGAGCGGCCCTTTTTTCCATTTGTGTAGCACTACCTTTTTGCGTAATTCTTAACAGGCACATGGAGACAGTTCAGACTACAGGTACAGGTAGTAACAAATGTGACACAATTACTATCCGATTAAAAACAGACGGTTGTTGCAGGTTCATATTCTAGTAAGAATCTGAATCATCATCACATTACCAAAGCAAATAGCAATTTCATTTTTTGAGAGCATTGGAGGATATGTTCTTTTTTTAACACCTTCATTTCACTCATTTTCATAATACTCTGTCGTTCTAAACAAAATCAAAATACTTGGGAATTATTATAAAATGTAATGCATTTTGGATCATTCCATGCAACATGCGAAATGAGTGAATTCTGCTCGTAGCTATTATTTATTATCATTAAATTATTTTATAACAGTTTCAAGTTCAGACAATTTCAAGCAAAGCTTGGCTTCTGGTAAACAGTAAGTTAAAACAACAAGGTAACTAGTAACTACTAGACTAAGTCTAGAAACATTAATAGGGTGACTCACTCCAGAACACAGCAATTTTTATAAATAACACAGATATATAAACAATGGATAGGAAACTCTGAAAATAGACAAGAGTCTGATTCAGACCCACAATCCCAGTCAGGAAAAGTGTGTTTTGTATGTTTTAGAATAAATAACTATTGCTTCTTATATAAGTAAAATATGTTTAACTAGTCTTTTTTGTTGATGTACCTCCGGGCATTCAATATGGCAGTATTTTGGCTACTTTTACCCAGGATGCATCAAATCCTGCGACTTATGATAACTTGCGGGAACACAATTACGCCAATACTGATTTTAACTGTGAGACGTCACAGTCTCTTCTCCATCTTAGTTACGTGTGGCGGATGCAGATTGAGTATTCACTCTGTTGTATCATTACAATATTTTCACACATGTTCATCTTATTCTAGTCTCAATATTTTGCCTGCAAGACTGACCAATTTTACAATAATACATAGATGTGGATCTTTACGAAGAGGGACCATCGTCTATATAATAAAGCCCTGGCACCTGATCCATTTAGCATATTACAGATTAAGTGACACTATGGTACACTTGATGCTTTATCTACAATGAAATGGTTAATCTTACTTAACTCTAATTTCTACATTAAGCTACTGTTTGTAAACACTTAGCAACGTAAAATCCCAAATCTAACCTCATTTCTGACTATTTGGTGGACCCTATTCAGTTTGAGCTGTTGAAAGAAAATAACAAAATCACAGCATATACATCTGATAGACGCTACTATATTGTAATTAACTGACAACAGTCGTTTCTGTGGTATGTTAAAGTTGCCATGCAGCTTTCTAAAAGCTTCCCATGCATTGTATTTTGTGTGGGAGGGGTAACAAAACAAAAACATGGAATTGCACAAATTGTACGAATGAAGGTTTCCTAAAAAGAATCGTAGCGTTTAACATATACAAATGTAGAAACTAACGTGTATTGACTCAGTTGCAATAACTATGTCTTTCTGAAACACATCTAAACGATATGGGATTAGTAAATTTATGCCAATGTGCGATTTTGCCGGGTTTACATAGTCGCCATTATCCAAATGGCTGTTCCGCACAGTGGAAAGCAAAATATTTATTAAGATAATGACAGTTTTTCAATCGATATTCTCTTGGCAGCAGTGATTTATACCGTAATATTGTTTCATATAATTTAATATATAACAAAGAGTTTGAAATAATCAACATATAAATATAGATCTGATTTCAGCCAATTTTTATATTATCTGTATGTTCAAAAGATGGAACAGCTTGCAAGGTCACATGTTTTCATTTTTAATCGGCGTCTCTCCGACTTTTTACGGTTTCACCCGATCGATCAAACTCCGACCTTTTTGCGCGCGTAATAAAAAGTTATGAGTTGGCATTGATTTAGATTTTTTATTTTTTATTTTTTTTGTACTGTGACAACAGCAGTTTAAAAAAGCACAGTTTAGGTTTAGCTGAATAAAAATTATTTATTTTTTACACGCCTAGACTACACGAGAAATCGAGTAGAGATATATATAGATCTATATAACATAATGTTTTGGAAAATTAACATGTCTGAATTATTTATTAATGCATGTAGACTTTTTTTATTAATGCATGTAGTAACTTTTGAGAATTTGAAGTTTTAATATTTCTATGACTATGTGTCGAAATTGGCCGACAAATAAGATTAATATCGCTCAATTTCGATCCAATTTCGACACCCCACTTCAATTGTTATATTCTAAATGCGTTTTATAATTATAATCGAGATTTTAAGCTCAAGGTCAAATGTTTATAGCATTCATATTTAGGGTTTATTTGCCTCAAAACCAATACAAATATGCGAAATGATAATAAAATTATATACCTGAGTTATCGACCCTTCTTATAATACGCTTATACCTTTTTCTTATTATCTGATTTGTACGAGGGGGTGTAGCCCCCGAGTATTAATCAGATTGCCGAGTGTTTTGATGTTCTTTCTCTTTTACATCATGACACTGTGTCTGTTGTCACAATATGAAACCCCAGAAAAAGTAACCAATGAACGAGCATCTGAATATGATATTGGCCTTTTTTTGCTATATCGCTTTCCCGTTCTCTGCCGTCACAATAAGTAAACCCCAGCACAAATGAGCCAATCAATTGGCATGCTCTGGAGTGCGGGTAACTAATGCCTGCACTCAAGTAAACACACTGTGCATGTATATGTATACGATTGAACTCTGACACATTTTCAATATAAAGGTCCCTAAACTATGATACAATTGAAGATTAGGCTACTGACCGAGTTACACGCGGTTTTACATCAACACACTAGCTTTGATAAGAAGATCGAAGGGTGTGTGTCATTTAGACCAAATGGAGAAAGTTGAAATAACAGCCGTAATTAAGTACCTTTGTAAGAAAGGGATGCCCCCAAGGAACTCCATGAAGACTTCACAGATACACTTGGGTAGGAGTCCTTTTCCTATAGCACGGTAAACAATGGGCTGCTGAATTTAAGAGGGGGCGGGAGAACATTGGAGATGATGAGCGGCCTGGGCGGGCGGCCAAAAGAGGCCACCCACGAAGAAGTGCACGATCTGGTCATGTCCGACAGAAGGCAAGACCTGCGAAGCATTGCTAGGGAAGTGGGTATAAGCTTCGGTTCAGTTCAGGCAATTCTGACTTATGTCTATGGCATGTCAAAGGTTTCCGCAGTTTGACAGTTGACTGACGTCCAGAAACGGACCAGGCTTGACATTTAAAGATATATTCTATCTTTTGTCTCGCTACGAGGATGAACCTGATTTCAAAAACAAAAACATAGCATGCATTGGAACCATCTGGCCCCTGGCTCACCCCCTCCGAAGAAATTCAAGAGGGTGCCATCAGCAGGGAAGATGATGACTTCAATGTTTTGGGATAGTCAGGGGATAATCATGATTGACTATCTTGAGCAAGGTCGTACCATAAACGGTACGTATTATGCAGACGAATTGAGACGTCTGCGTCAAGAAATCGCGCGTAAAAGAAGGGGCAAACTGATTCAATGCGTTCTGCTCCTACACGACAGTGCGGAAGCTCGCACATCCCAAGTTTCGATGGCTGCTGCAACTGATTGCGGCTTTGAAATACTTCACCATCCCCAATATATCCCCAATATTCTCTGGACTTGGCCCCCTCTGACTTCTACCTGTTTCCGAAACGAAAAACTAAGCTAAGTGGTAGATGTTTCCGAAGCAATGAAGGTGTCATGAAGGCGGTCAATGAGTTCTTTGAGGACCAAAAGGGAGAGTTCTATTGAAAGGTTAAACAAGTTGGATCATAGGTGGAAAAAGTGCATTGGTGTAGAGGGCGATTATATTGAAAAGTAAGACCATTAGTTGGGTTCTCTGACTACCGGAAATAAATCGGGCCGAGAACCTCGTACATACAATTATATGTGTTTGTAGTTTACCCACAGAGCACGACCGTAAGACACTTGAATTTAACCAGAGCAGTAGCTAGGCCAACTTTAGCATATGTTTTGAAGTGAACATAATAAATTATGAACTACATTTCCAACAAATTAATATTATAATATCTTTCATCGGCTTATAATTAGGATTCTGTTTTCACTAAACACTGCAGTACATATACCCTGTTTTTGTATTTTAAGAAAAAAGAAAACAAAACGTATGTGACGTAAGAAATATTTTTGTACTGTACAATTCAATACTTTAAAGGAGACAACACTGTAAATGTATTAAATCTTAAACTATAAACGAATTACTTCCCCTCGTCATTATCTTAGTACAAGACGTGGTACATGTAATTTCTTTTTCACACTGAAAATCCATTGGTTTTAATTGCACAAAAGGAAAAAAGTAACTGAAATTTTATTGTAAATCTAGATCATTTTTTTTATTTAACAATCAAATAGCAGTAATTTGATTTTAACAACCAACCTGCTAGCGGCAACTGATTGTATCTTTGTTACCAGTGCAGATCAAGATCAATCGACATAACCATGTTGTCTGATCATGGTCTGCACTGTTCACTATCCAGTCTCGACATATTCTAAATTTTCTCCCGAAACGTGATGAATGGTTTAGTACGGATAGAAAGATGGACAAATCCATTTAAGATATTTGGAGGGGTCAAGGTTACATGAATAAAAAGATGTACATGTAATTGGTTTTAATGTGCTATAGAATTTCCCCCCGCAATTTAACACCAGTATGATGTAGGATTTTCTTTTACAACTTTTGCTATTGTAAGTGCAATTTGGCAAGCTTTCATAGAAATTTACATATTCCAATTTAAGTACTTTTGTGTGTATGAATCATATCAAAATACGTGCAATTATTCTTTCTGCAATAGACTGCCGATGGTCTATAATGGAAGGTCTATAAAACATTAAATAATTACTTTGATAGAATTTTAATATCAGACATAACGACAAACCCACAAAAACTATGTGGATGCATGTTGTTTGAAACTGTGAGATACATAATCCGTACAAAAATATTTATACAGCAGATAATATAATCTAATTTGTTCTAGAACAAAGTATTATTATTCACCATATCAATGTTAATACTAAATCATTTTGAACTTTATCAACACAATTTTTCAACCAATATTTTATTAGAATACTCAGATCATGAAATTTATTGTTTTTATCAAATTTTTAAATTCTCCTGGAAAATATTTTCATTGTAAACCAATTCACTTCAACGAAACAAGGACGCATACAATTGGATGCAAAGTATAAAACATAAACATTGGTTTATTGTCTTTGACATGTAACAAAGACCGAACGCCCAACAAAACATCACTTTCCTAAAACAGTATATCAGCTCATATCAAAATGCACCAGCCGTACAGTGTTTTACACATGGGCATGAACAAATAAGCTGACAGCACATAAGACAGGTATAAGTTACTAAACAAATTATGATATTTGAGAACTGGTACTTGTGTAAATGAAACATTCTTGTTCAATTACCAATTTTTCACCTTTTTTTTATTTGTCTTCTTGACCAAAAACGAAACTTTGTTTTATGAAAAGCAGCGTCGGACTCACACAAGGATTACGTTTGATTCAATTCAGTTACATATTGGATACATACGTTATCTTGAACATATTGATAACGCCGCCTTTTTATTGTAGTACAAACAAAGATAGATATTGACAATGCTATTTAGCCAATAGCTGCATTGAAAGCAAATTTTCATAAATGTAATACTGCATTTTTATTGGTTTGCTAGCTACCTTTCATGTCTTTTCTTTGGAATAGGCGAACATTGTTCAGTTTTCTCGTATAGAACCTACAGTATTTCCTATAAGTCAGATTGAACAAATTGGACTGAATAATTAGAAAATGTCAGGATTGTTCTTAAAACTGAAAGGTAAGTAGAATACTTTGTGCATTTACATTTTATCTCAATTTAATTATACAAATGATTTTTTTTCGACTGTTCATTTTTACTACACTGTAATTATGTAGTAGTTTAAATGAAAATATAAAATTTGAAAAACAATTCTCATTTAGATCTTGAGACTTCAATGGGTTCTTGAAATCAAACGTAAAACACATCCTCTGTTTTTATGCCTTTGAATCTACTTCATGATAAGGTAAGCAAGGATTTATTAAAATAAAGTAAATTCCAGTTTAGTTTAATGATATAAATACACATCAATTCTTTTAAATCAACAAAATAACACAATATACAAAAGAGTTGGGCATTTCTATCGTGGGTCGTTCCCTGTAAATGTTTAACATCAGTTTCATAAAGTAATAAAGAAAGATTTGTATTAAAGTTAATACGCATTAAGTTACTATACATTTTCATTTTTAGAGATGAGCAGAAAGATTGAAAAGGAATTTAAGAAAAGTTTTTGTTTTAAATAGCTTTAATCCTGATACGGAGAAAGTATTATAGAGTATCCGATTAAATAAAAAATAGGAACGATTGGAGTAGAAACAGGAGTGACGTAGATAAAACTAGACTATTTTAAAGACGAAAGCAATCGTGTTTGTAATAGTAGGATATTTCAATCGTGCTATCTTAGGGAGCGTTCAAAAACGAAAATTCAGAAACTTACTTTTTTTATTAATTCTAATATGTTTATAATCATAATTCATATTAAACTAGGTTTATGAAATGTAGCATTTATTCTAATAATAAGTTATTTTGCAACAATAATTTTTTATGAATTTCTTAATTAATAAAATTTGATAAAAAATATAATCTTTCAATTTTAAGACATTGGAATGCAATATATTTTGTAAAGTGTGGCTTTGATATATATATTTTGACATTCACCAAAGGAATCTCATCATACAAATTATATTCGCTTTGAAGTGTGTTTCATTTTGTTATTCCAACTTGTTATTTCCAGCTCGTAAATGATTTAGACAGGCATGAAGATGTAAGAATTTCTAATGCCAAAAACAGTGACGAAATATTTGAAGAAAGTGGAATAGGAGCTGAGCTTCAAAGCCAAATAGTTATTGAATGGAGGAAAGAGTTTTCAAAGTGAGCATTCTCTTTTACGTTGTAATGGATACATTTTAGTTGGAGATCCTTTTATTCTATGAAATTAATAACTCAACGATTGCATGGTTATATTACACGTGTATGTAAAACATAGAATTTAGATGTCAACTTTTATCATGAAAAAATATTTTATATACGAGCTTTATTTACATTTGAATTTAATTAAGTATTGAGATACCTCTTGGCATATTCTATAAAGACAGGGTGCTAAATATTATATAATAATACAACAATGATAATAGTCAATTATTAAAATAAGATTGTAAATGTTGAAATATAGAGATGCGAAAAATATAATAACATTGATCTGACGTTAGATGCTACTTAGTATAGATATTTGGTTTGAGGAAAATTATCAGTTGACACGTTGAAACTGTCCTTACAGAAAAATGATTAGTATATGCAAAGCGCTATTAGTTTATTTCATACATTCATTGAAAGCCATTTCGATTACATACCACATTAACTCATTTAAAGTTGCTCCGTAAATGAATGTCCCAGCTTTTGCAACAAATTGACTTTATGCAAAAAGGACTTTGAATGTCACGTGGAAGATAATTGACACCCTAATATACCTAACGTGTCAATTGACTGAGACACGTACCCTGTCCAATCTTTGACTCGAAACTATAAGGATAAACAAACACAAAATTAATCTTTTGAATTAAAAATAAATTTATTAGGTATGTTTTAAAGCTTGTAAAATAGGTATTATTAGATCACATTATGTTACCCTAGTTTATTATCATAATATTTCCCCTATTTTAATGTTTCAGATTGCACTTGGTTTAATGGGCAAGATGGTGCCAAACTGGTACAAGATGAAATAATTGAAGGACCTAAGTTGAATATTAAAAAATAGTAAGAGGCAAGCAATGCTAATCTGTCAATTCGGATATATCAGAGAGCGTGTTACCCGCAACTTCTATTGTGAGCAGAAGTGTTTGAAATTCTTTCATTGGAATTCAATAAAACTGGTGGCGTTATGAATCTATTTTTTGTTTCAGAAGTGTAAAACATTTTCATGTGGACTTCTGCTTAGACGGAGTATTGTTAAATCACCTATCTATAGCATTTAAAAGTGAGATGACTCAACAAGTATAAAACGAATAGCAGATTTAGATAGTTCCTTCTTTTCAAAAAGAGACTAAGCTATAAATTATCTTGAACATTCAACAACAACTTTTATTGCAAATTTTTGCCACCAACTTGTTATTACATATAAACTAAGGTGGATCCAGCTACTTAAAATATTAAATACACTGTAAAAATGACGATATACAGAAACAGTAGGTGTAGTGTGTAAAAATAATGGATTGTATAAATCTAGTGTTTTCAATATGATCATGAATAATGGTCGTAATAAACCCGAGGAGTAAATTAAAACTGTTCAAGTTTGTTTCTTAAAATGAGTAGTTTAATTCAAAAAAGAAAAATAGAGAAACGATTTCATATGACAGGGAAACACTGTTAAAATGCAAGGTCGAGTTAAAACTTGGATACTTTTCGATAACAAGAAACTCCGAAATGTTGTTTTAAATACGAAGAAGATGCTTTTAAGTGAAATGCATAATTTAAGTTGAACTGCTGTTGCTTTACAGAATACATGTATATCATTTAGCAATATTTAGTATAATCTTTGTATTGTTTACCATTGACATTACATTAATAAATGAGATAAACTTTGTATATTTTATATTTTCTTCTGTGTTATATACTTATAATTCTATTAAAGTGTTAAAGTGTATTTTCGAGGGACTTTCTCAGACTAAGCACAAAAATGATTTCAAAAGAAAAGAATGAAACCTAAATAAAAATCGCTTCTTATTGTCAAGAAAATATCATAAATACACGATTAGCTATCCCGTTCAATTCAAACGAACACACAAGAAATTTCCCGAGTTAATGATGAGTAAATGATTTTTACATTAAATACAGCCTTTATGATTCCACCAAGTAAAATGAAATAGTTATAAAAACTTTGTAGCTTGATTCCTTATTTTTGCCTTCAATTTAAGTAGCAAACAATACGCCAGGAAATCACAAAACCTAGTGTTAAGATTATACAAGACCTCATGAATGTTAAAATACACATGCACTCACAAATTAGCATTATAGTGTAATTTTACATGACTCAGTCTGGAGGAAAATATCTTTGCAGACAAAATAAAAGTGGACGCATCGTTTTTTTTTAATTTACTTTGATCATGCCAATGTTGCAGGGGCAGTCATTTTACGTCAGTCAAAAAGCCAGATAACTCATGTTATCAACGCAGAGTAATAATAATGCCACTCGAATCTTTCAATACAATTAGATAATGAAGTTTGTTATTCCTTTAGTTAATGATAATCACAATAAACTGCCGCCAAGATGCCCGGAAATCCCAAGCCACAATCAATGTAAAGGAATCAAAACTTCTAACATCTAACTGTATTTCTTTATTCAAGAACTTTTCGACAAAGTGATCTTTACAATCTGAAATAAAGAAATTGGGAAAATTCTACAAATATGATAACTCTAGATATCAAATTTCAATAAAATACACGTGTAAGAACTAAATGAGAAATATTGCAGTCCTCATTTTCTAAGCATTGGATGGCTTGGCTGTTTAAACAAATAAATTCCCCAGTAAAATTATTTTGAAAGTTTATTTTGCACTCAAAGTCATTTTTGTTACTTTCCTTTGCTAAAAATAGGCACAGCTTTCTTTTATTCCTTTCACTGTTATGTGGCCTTCTCTGAACCCTAGTGGGATAACAATGATGAAATAATTGGTAGATGAATTGATGGTGTCTGTTATTATTAACGGGTGGTCTTAGTATTTTTATCATACTCCTTTATTGAATATAGGACATTTGTTCCTTTTCTATTGGTACAGAATGAACATTAATGGTTGAATCGTTTTATTAACCTAATGTGGTTCAACGGACGGACGAACGGATGTATGAAAGAAGTTTAAAAAATCAAGAAAT
This sequence comes from Ruditapes philippinarum, assembly GCF_026571515.1. Lineage (NCBI taxonomy): Eukaryota > Metazoa > Mollusca > Bivalvia > Venerida > Veneridae > Ruditapes > Ruditapes philippinarum. The sequence goes on along the minus strand of NW_026863398.1, from coordinate 73,865 downwards.
ATTTCCAGTCAACTCATATCGAATAATCTCATTTGAGTCCATTTCAGTGTTTCTTTGACGCTACAAATATCAGATTTAAGAGGCCGTCACTAAGAACTTTTGACATGACGGACTGGAATTATTATGGAGATTTTACTATATAACTTGATGTAGGTCTACACCAATTTTTTATATTATTCGCTCACTCCACTTCAAAACTAATCATTTATATTTTTACAAAATGACCTAAAAGTGAAAGTGTTCACCCAAATCGGGCTAAGAATGACACTCACTTCCGATGTTCAGTTTCATTCTAGGTATATTCATTTATTATCTTCAAAATTATCAAGTTTAAAATACCCTAGTTGGTATGTGTATGATTCTCAAACTTTATGTTTTTAGGCTTTGTAATGTCTGCTATATCATAATTACTGGACAGCATACGTAGAGAGATTAAACAACGCAGTTTGGTTTCTAAATCTATTTACTAATGATACTACAGAGAGGTGATGCCAGGCGAATTTAGGCGGAGCTTATCAGCTAGTGACTAATACTAGCCGACCAATAGCGAGTCAATATATTACAGGCTTTAAGACCGCCTTGGGTTCATTTAAAGTAATGTTCCATTTGTGCTGATAAGCTTTCCCCAACCAAGTATTTGATTTCGTCATTTATTATGTCAGCATAACAGTAGGTAGTGTGTAATATGGTCATTTCAATCGATACCATCATACTTTAAATGTCAATGCGGATTTTATCTAGTAATTTATTAATCCGTTCATCGGTCCAAACACCTATATTAGGTTTAAAGTATATTAGGTTTAAAGCAGCACGCCTCCAGATTCATGTTAATTTTCATGAAAATTTTAGAAATGTATTTAAAAGTAAAATAATGTGAGGTGAACAAATAAAGTAATTAACATAATGCAATCGGCAATTACAATCCACGAAAATTACCAAAAAAGTGATCAACATATGCAAAAACAGCCGTTTTTGCGTTAGTAACGCAGTAGAAATATGATGATAAAATATTGCCAAATCAGCGTTAAACCGCACATAATATGTAAAATATAACTTGGATCTTGAATGTTTTTACCTTTCTGAAAGTTTAGTGCATTTTTCTCAATATTGATTTTCATGAAATATTTGTGCTCATCTGGAGGCGTGCAGCTTTAAGGGATAATATAGTATAACGATAAAATAACGGTTTATTCATTATGTATTAATATAATAACGAATCATTCCGTGAGCAAAGGTTCTTTATGGCACAAGGGAACAACAAAGAAAAACATACTTTAGACATATGGGTATAATGGACAGATCCATCTATATTTCCACCACTCCATCATAGTAATTCGACAATATTTAAAGGTAACATAAGAATAATAAGAATCTAGAGAATAAAAGATTTCTATACGTAACAACCGAGTTTGTTGCCATTGCCTTTTTCAGGAAAGGAAAGAATACAAGAAGTATCTTTAAAAAGATACTCGGCCGAAGTCAAACTTGTTAACTTGCATAGGATAAGCTACTACTAACCATGCTTACCGCAAACAGAACATTTTATTCGTCCTCAATAGTTTTATTTCAGTTCATTTTTACCCGCAATGTTTTTCCCCATTAATTGTCATCTTAGATTTTAACAATATAACTTACAATTTTTGATTTTAATCGAAATGGAATTTGATTTGAATAGGAATTAATTTTATAATAAAACAAAGATTTAGTAGATACTGTACACTAATTCCTCGGGGAATTTTGCAACTGTAAATTAGTCGAAAGTTCGTTTCAATCGTCCGGTTCGAGAAGAGAATATAATGACTAGAACATCTTAGAAGAGAAATCCAATCGAACGCAAAAGTACCAAAAAGGCGATCTGTCATATTTAATTCCATATATTTATTGAAAAGCTGTTAGAAACATTTAGAAAATATCATTATTGTGTTTTTATATTTATTTTGACTTATGTCTTTTTCCAAGACTTCTTGTCATCGCGCAATCGAACAGACCTCTACCTATAACGGTAGCTCTTCTAAAGTATCAATCGAACAGGCTATTAGTGTTAATGACCAATGAAAATTCTGCCTATATTCATTTCTTTACTGTTAATTTTAGCGGAAGTCAAGGTGAAATCAGACGGCCTTTGGCCGAAAAATAACTGGTCCAAAGTTCATTGATTTCATGTAGGAATACATAGTTACTACAATAAAAATAAGAAGAAAATAGTAGATTTTGTGACTTCCAAAGCTGCGTGACCAAAATGTATGAGACAAATCTCGTATTTGAAATGATAGTTTTGTTAACTTAACATGGTCTGTAAAGCATTTTACCAAAGTATGAAAATGTACAGTTTAAAATCTAATTAACTGAAATTGCATCCAGCATGTTACATTATAGGAGATGTAACGAATTGAGTCGTTTGTCAACTTGGAATATATTGATAACATTTCATGAATAAATGATTTTCGTGTCATTCATCAGTAAACCATTGCTTTTGTTTTGAAGATTTTGCTGACCCCTAGGTGGCAATCCGTCAATTATCCTAGATGGGAACTCTCGACCGCCGTCTTGTAAACCAGTAAACATGATGCACTTTACCACCAAGCCAAAAAAAACAATTACTGGATACAGTTGCCAAAGGATATAGTTAAAATAATTAAGGTAGTACTTGACACTATGCAGTTTAAAAAAAAAACAACTGAAACACGTAATCAAATGCAAAAACTAATTTTACTGATAACGAGGATAGCTTAAGTTTCTAATTGTATTAAATTGTAAGTCTAAGTACATAATTATTCCAAATTTCACTGTCCCACGCAAATAAATAAGTAAATAAATAAATAAATAAATAAATAAATAAATATAATAAATATAATAATTATAAAGATCAAAACGACACTGTCATGTATTTCAGTAACTTGTATTTCAGTAACATATAAATGTGAAATTTATAGCAATATTCATGTTGTCTAGCTTTTCCCAAACGCCGCTCACCAGTTTTTTCTTTATGTATAATGTCAACAAAAGCGTTTACAAGGTCTTTAAATATCATTGTACATTTGTCTATTAACTGTATAGTTAATGCGTCAATGATTGTTCTATTGTTCTATCTATCAACAAATTTATAAAAACATATTTTTCTTACTTAACATATGCTTCAGTTTTTACGATAGAGACTATCTCTACCTCAATTATTATGCCTATAATCCATGAGAACAGCGTCGCAGAATGGCATTTTTGCTCAGTGGTATGATGCATTGTGTTAATTGGTTTGCAGGCCGGCTGTCTGAGTTCAAACCCTTAAGATGATTGACGGAAGGCCACCTTGAGGTTAGCAAATACTTCAATACAAAACAGTTGTTTCGACAGATGATAGACGCGAACATCGTTCATTTATGGGATATTTGCAATAACTGTCAAGTAGACAAATGACTCATTTCGTTACACCTCTGATAAAGTAACACATGTTGAATTTGATAGACGTTTAAGCTTTCGATTTAAAGTGAGTAATTAGACTGTATATGTTCATAGTTTAGTCGAATACTTTTACAGGCGACACCATGTAATTAACAATATCGTTTTACGTACTCATATTTCATGTATTCTGGTTACACAATATTTAGAGCCACCGCAACTCATCAACACCCTGTTTGTATATTGTTTGTTCCTTTTCCTATGTATTGCTACTTTTATATGACAAACAAAGAAATAGCACATTTAAATTTTCATAGTGTCTAATAAACCATGTTTTTATTTGTAAGAAAGAATAATTGTATGAATAGAAGAAACATCTTACATTATGAAACTGGCATAGGTTAAATAACTGTCAGGTTTTGAGAATATAGTATTAAGGTGTGGTCATAATGTTTATTGAAGTAACATTTTTATTCGTGAGAGAACTGATTTGGTGTTCTGATTTTTGATGACACATATTGTTGAGACACTTGCTGTATTAATATAAACACGATTTTAACGTTTTAATCCCGTTCGTGCTTTGCCTTGGGCATTGTTCTGCTTTTGTTTGGTGTCCTGCTTAGCTCCTTATCAGTGTTGCTGAGTCGTGTGGGGGTTGTGTTCATTGAACACCGCCCTTCCTTGATGATAATATTATTAACTATGTAACAGAATTTTGTGCGAAAGAATGAAATAATGCATTTATTATTTTTAGTTTATTCCTATTTGTTGTTAGATTTGTTTTGATCGCTTGTAATATCCTCAATTAAGCAGATAACGTCGCTTTCTTAAAGTGGACCTCAACTCAAACCGATAGACATTTACTAATATTCACAATCTTACAGCCAAAATGCCTCTAATAATGAATTTTAAATAACATATATCAGGCTACCTATTTTCCTGTTTCACAAGTTTCTGTAAATAATTCAATTAAAATCCTATTATTAGAATATTTATGAGTTCATTTTTAAATTAGAATTTAAACTCTCAGATCTTCAAAATTTCCAATTACATGTACAGATATTCAGAACGAAATAAAGTAGATGCATAATCTGCAACAAAGGTGAAGAAGGGGATACACTAGCGGACATCACAAATGTCGCCGATTGAAACGCACTTGAAAAGATTGTAGGTAACAGACAAAATGCACGGAAAGACCAATAGGTTCACACTCGCGAGAAAATACTGAACCCGTTTAAAGAACCTGTTTAATGACAAAAGGTTTTGGTTTGTGTTTAGTGTTCTATCAAAAGACACCATCCAATTTATTCCGTTGTAGCAAAAGTAAACAATCCATTCGTTCGGGCAATGTGACAACTATCAGAGCGAAACATTTTATTTTTGTAAATGACCACTTATTGTTCATTCATTTCATTAAAATCTACTTACAACTGAGGAAAAGTATCATTAAATTATTTAACAACTATCGTTAATTTTTGATTTTGTAAGGGATTAAAAAAAATCCAAATTAATTCACTCTAGGTTTCATTAAAATCTTATTAAATAAGATATCGTTTTTTCTTATTTCTCTTTAAGCTTTGTCACTTGTTTGTTATTAGAGAGATATTATTTTGTTATTTCTGACAATTAACGCAATAATCTTTCTTTTAATTTTCTAGTTCATCAAATCAGTCAAAGGGTTAAAATGGAAATGTCGTTCCGACAGTTTTGCAATCAATCAAAGAATAACTCAAACTGAATTTCACCTACTCCTTTGTTCAGGACCACCTAATGATAATTCCTGACAAAGCATTTGAGGAAAATTAGCCATTCAAAGAATGCTCTCGTTGGAAATAACAAACGGCAATGTTTTTTTTTAGTTACTTTCTATAAAAAAACGATCATTTTGCGTTTAAATCTTCATCAAAATAAATCCAGGTGTTGAGGCGGAGATGTCGATATATGCAAGGGACATAGATTAATGTTTTTCATATTAAGGTTTATTCAAGGAAGTTGTTTTTGTTTAATGAACGACTCACGTTGTTTTAATTAAGATCTGCCAAAAATTTCAATTTGAAAATAATTTCGATTTTCAGCGCTGGAGAATTATCCACGGATCATATAATTTCATTCAGTTTTGCCTTCTGATAAAGTTGTAATTGTATAGGCTTTTCTATCCTAGTTCTATCTTGTTCAGTGGAGCAGGATTGCATTGAGCTGTCTCTTAATCGGTTTTAAAGGAATGTGTTTGGATTTTCCTTTTAATCTTAATTTATCTCCCTAGCGATCTTATAAATTCTTTGCTCTAAATATTGCAATTGGTTGAAATGTCATTTTTTGTTTTAAGCTCAGTGTCATGTTATTTAGCAGATAATGGCGGGTTTAGCCTTTTTAACCTCACCACCTAAAGATCATTCCTGCTCACCAAAATATACAGAAATTGAGGAAAATATGTCTACTCTTTGGCGGGCAATTTGTTCAGCAGATCGGACCAAGTTTGTTTATTTTCTAAAGAAATTATTCAATGATTTAAATGTCTTCCAAGGTGTTGACGTGACCTCAATGTTAACAAGATACCATTAAGGAATGATTTACAGGCTGAATTTCATTAAAATGCAATATCTTGTTAAGATAGAGATGCCATCAAAATATATTCATTTTACTGACTCTTGTTATCTCTACCTGCATACTTCTTTAAAGTCTATAATTATTTAAATTTTAAAGGGACCGTTATTGTCTGTAAAGGACTAGCCATTTGTCATTCTCGCTAAGTTTCATTATAATCTGCTAAGAAGCTGTGGAGATTATTTCAATTATCAGCTCTAGAAGATTATATCCGGATTATTGAGTTTCATCAAAGTTTGCCCAGCAGTTGACGAGACGTTTTTTAAAAGATATTTCCCGTCGTACTTCTATATAATTTAGCAGAGCGGAAACATTTTATAGTCTATCCACCGTTTTTAGAGGATGTTGTTTAATGTTTTAAATCTAATTTTAGCTCCAATTCGAAGTTTTGTTGAAACAAACTGTAATAATTATATAATATTTAAAAAAGTTCCGTTTAAGGATCGTTTATGTCGAGTTTCATCTTCAGCTGCCAATTGGTTGAAATGTCTTTTGATTTTTTATTCTGTTTCAAGGTGCGATGGTAATTGTATTTAGCAGATCGTGTCAACTATAGCCTTTTATGTACAAGACCATTTACAGATCATTCCTACAAACCAGGATGAGTCATGTAAAGGTTGTTTAATGATCTGGCGGATAATAAGTTCAGCTAGAATATTTTTATCTCCATAAAAATCATACCATGTATGAAGACCAATTTTTGCAAGGGAGCATATATATGATTTTCGTACTAAATTCCTTTATAATCATACACAGTTTAAAAAGGAACTCATTTCTATTGTTATATTTGCCGGCAATTGTTAAAAAGACCGGAAAGATTTTGTTAATTTTAAAGGTCAATCAAAGTATCATTCTTGTTGAAATTCATCATTATCGACAAAGACAGTGAGGATGAGATATCGTTTAAAGATTATTTATATTTCAAGCTTTAGTGGAATATCCAAGGATCAATGACTTTTATCAAGTTCTACCCAGTGTTTGGATAGGAAATGTTATAATAGGCATTTTTTTCTAAGTAAGTACTTTCTTATTCCACAGAATGGAATTATTTTTTCGTCAGCATGCTGTTTAAAGTGCTTTATTAGAATTTCAGCTTCAATGAGGCTCTTGTTTAGCAGATAGTCACATTTAATATAAACATGTATATTTACTAAAGGACCATCCAAGGATCATTCCTACAGAGATTCATTACATTCGTCTGTGCTGCTGTGAAAGAGGTGTTGATTAAAGATTTTTCCTTGTCTTCTTTTTAAGGTCCGGCGGCCATCTTATTCAGCCTTTTTATACAGGAATTATCATTTTTTAGGTTAACTATAATCTGCCTTGTGAATGCTATTCCTGAAGCTGGTTTGTTCAGTAGACCGTAACGATAAAAGCAGTTTTTGGTTAAATGCTAGGCTTGCTCGTTTGAGTTTCAATCATGAGTTTGAAAAGGAGATGTCATTTGAAGAGGTGTGTTTTTTTAGCTAAGGCTGCAATATTTGAAATATTTGTAAAGGACAAATTAAAATGAAAATATTCCTGTTAAAGTTAACTTCAATTGAATGATGCGTTCAGCAGAAGTTGACGGACGCTGTATGATGGAAAAGGCCAATTCGAATATAAAAAGAGCTATCGGTGTGTTATATGCTATAGTTTTATGTAATGTTATAGTTGGTAACAACACAAACGATCTTATATGTAACATTACACTAGCAAACATGCATACATGAAGATTTTCTTCCGTGACAGAAGTTAACATTAGTTTTTTACAGTTTTAAAAAAATATCCAATTTTCCTGAAATTTTCAAAGAACATTTTTCAAAATTCAAAGTAGAACAGGAAGATATTTTTCTAAATCTACATGGACGGCTCAAAGGATGGTTACAAAGTGGGTGCAGCCGTCTATCATCTGAACTGAGAATACCTGATAATGCATCTTTATATTAACTTTAGAAGTGAAAGCCATTAATCTAGCATTGTTATACATTTCAGAGCATAATGGTAAATTTGTTTTATTTTATTTTAAGATTCTCTTCTTGTGTTATAATCAATTAAAAACCGAAAGTCCATCTATCATAAAGATGATGATGAAAATGATTGTTTAAATAGAAACATACAAACTGCTCTTTTACGCATAATCTCAATGTCGGCATATATTCTACATTTTTATCAAAAAGTCTCGTTTGAAAATGATACAAACAACGATGAAGAAACAATATCAAATATGTTTATGTTTACTTTCTGCAATCAAAAGTAAGAAAAGAAGAACTTATTACAATAAACGAGATACGTCAATATGGTCTGCTCCAAAAGGTTAGTAGTATTTTAAACTAGTATTGTAACATTTCATAATAATGTTTATTTTGTATGTAAGTTTCTTCACCAAATAGTTTGGCTATGAACATCCGAGGATTATCATTTTCACAAAATAGAAAGTTATTTTAAGTTTTCTTCAAATGAAGTTGCATGTGTTGCGAAGTGCAGAAGATTAAATGTAATGGCATTCAAAGTTTATATAATATTGTTTTTCTATGTCCGTTAAGTAGAACTAATACAGCTTTTCTTTAGATATATTCACATTTTTTTCGAAAGATGAGCTGCTAAATAATTATCAATTGGATACCACATTATCTATCAAATAAGCAAAAAATACTTATATTTTTAGGATCAATCTGTCATTTGAATGTCTCCAGGATAACACGTTGCTTTTTGCTGTTTGCTGTTTTAAATGTACTTACTCTGATAATTACAGCGCATACTATGTCAAATAATATCACACCAGTCTCAAAATATGCATATACATTATCGAACAATATATCCGAATCAGCTTTATCTGTGCAAGTATCCAGAATTCAGACTTTATTTCAGAACGAAAGTGAGGTATGGAAATCTAATGTTAAAAAAGATACGTTTGACAATGTTGTCAACACTGTTAAATGTGATATGTACCGCTATATAACATATAAAAAGAATGTATGTGATGCCATATTAAACGAGATAAAGCCAGGGCTATCTTCTATACATCATGTAAACTCAACATCAGTAGCAAAGGTACTAAATTATAAAGAAAATACAGCATATGACGAAGAAAATAGTATTTGGTATGGTAAAGACAACTGTAACATAGATAGTGCCAGCTATAACTGTTCCTCACTAAGATATTCCTACCTGTACGGGAAGTTCAATACAACTGTTTTCGAAAAGGATTTTCCTCTTGCTTTTGCGATGAAGATCCACACTAATGCAAATCAAGCTCATAGGTTACTGCGATTCATTTACTACACTCATAACATTTATTGTATTCATATTGACAAAAAATCTCATTCCCAAATATACGAACATTTCAAAAGAATAGAATCATGCTTTGATAACATTTTAGTGATTGAAAATCGTGTAAACGTAGTATACGCAACAATACGACACTTGGAAGCTGAGATGATGTGTATAAGGGCATTAATAAATGTTAAGCAAAAATGGAAATATTATATTAATCTAACAGGTCAAGAATTTACACTAAAAACAAATTTAGAAATAGTAAATATGCTTACTGATTTAAATGGATCAAATTTTATATACAGTACCCCCATTCTATTAAATAAGCGTTACAAAACTCAGTATAAGACTGTCATTACGAATAATAAATATGTTATTACCAAAGAAAGAAAAGTACCATTCAAACATAAAATCTATACAGGTAGTGCATATGGAATATTTAGTAGAGAATTAATCATTTTCATCCTGAATGACAGCCTGGTGAAAGAGTTTTTGATCTGGTTAAATGATACGCATGGACCTGAGGAATTATTCTTTTCAACTATAATAATGTTTCCAAACGCACCAGGCCGAAATAAGAGTGGATCATTGAAGAGGAATTCATATAAAACTCGAGCGGTTTCATGGCAACCGTATGATGTGTGTTACGGCAAAGTTGTACGCAAAATTTGTATTTATGGTGTAAAGGATTTACCTAGGGTTGTAGAAAGCAAAATGTTTATTGCCAATAAGTTCTATGAGGACTTTCAACCATTGGCTTTAGACTGTATAGAAATCGAAATGTACAACAAGCTTTTGAAGAGGCAAATAGAAGAGAAAACACAGCTATAGTTTAACATTTAGCAACTTTGAGTATACAATGCTTTTGTTGTTTACGTTATAATACATGTAAAAAGATTGTTTTTTTTATGTTGTCCTTTTGCAGTAATTATGCATGTAATCTTTTGGCAGTAACCAATGCCAAAGCAGTTATATAATTAGGTAAATAAATAATTATAGCCGTATTGCAACAATCTTAATTGTATGGCAAAAGCCATTGCGGTTATCGTATTTGCATTCAAACTCCGTCCATACTTTAATAGCATTAAAACAATTAGGTAAATGGATGATGATATTGTTTTTTTTCCAGAAAATGTGCCACTTAAATAGATATCTATACAATTAATGAAGAAATTACATATCTAAGATCGGATAAAGTTTTTGAAAAGATTTTACTTCTTATTTTTTCTGAAATAATTTCATTTGGATAATCAAACAGTTAAACACAATGAAGTAAATAGAAGATAAAAATGTCATCATTTATATAAAGCTTAAAAAGTATTAGATTTAGGAAGGGACTGTAATACATACAACGATAAACAGAACTGTGTCAGTCCTAATCAGGGATATTGTACAACCTCAATGTCACGTTACTAGCTAACTGACCCCCATTATTTCGTGCAATTTAGTTTAAGAATGGTTGAACTATTGTAAATTCAAGTTGCACTGAAATTTTACGAAATTAGAAATATAAAGCACAATAATTTATATTGATGCATACATGTTTGGTTAATATGATGACTCTATTGATAAGCCAGAATGCTTCGATACTTAACGCCTAAGTTTGAATAATGTGCTTGTTTTTGCAACTTATACCCTAGTTATTTGAAACAATGTTACCACAAGAATGTTAGGATTTTAATGGTTGATTACCTTATCAATCGTTTATAAATTTAAATGAACTAACGTTTATATTTCTTACAACAAATTAATTGTTGTACAAATAAAAACAGTTAAAAGCTTTAAAGCCTTCAAATTGATGTGATTGTATGATAACGCCAATACTTTTAAACTATTGAATTACTTTCCCTGAAATGTCCATATGAATTGGTTTGGTTGGTAGATCTTTACATTCGTGTTTCCAAACTTTAAATAATTGTTTGTTTTTCCTTTGAAAAAAAAAACACCTTGTTCGCGCCAATTAGTAGAGAGTCCAATATACTCTGGAAGAAAATTGAGAGCATTCATCAAACATGTTTATTGAACAGACGGGTTTTCTCTTACAAATTATGATTAAAAGAACCTAACTTATGCCATATATCATTTCATTATCTTTTGGTGATCATCAAATGAGCTCTGAAATATGATATCAAACCTGGTAAGTTTGTGCATAGAGTGAACGCTGGATTTAGGTAGGCATGATACATATGCCATATCGTCCATAAGCTTTTATGTTTTCCCTTCTTGTTAAATTATGTGTACCATTTGCTTGCTATATAGTTTGAAATAAATAAATTATTTGTGTAATCATTGCTAGCCAAATAAAAAGTCTTTAAAATATATTCGTTTTTTGAATTGGAGAAAATCGCCATGATCTTATGACTGGGTACAGAAACACAATGTTACCATTTGGTGCTACAAGAGTGGATGTATCTTTCATATAATGTTAATAAATGTTTGTAAAAATAAATTGAAATGATAATATCGTCTTCACAAATGGCAGCAATTTCCGAACTTTTGGCCATCACACATAAATACATTATCCATGATGACCTATATGCTCCAAATGAAGTATAACCTCATAATCACTCACCATGTTGGAATGAAAATTTGTTGACAGGTATAACAGCTTCGTCTAAATACTTATGTTTTGATTTGTCTACCGAAACCTCACGTTTGACATTATTGCCATCCTTAATGTCTGATTTAACGAACGTATTAATGTAAAGAGTGATTCAGATAATGGATCTAACAGATGGTTATACTTTATCAAGGAATATTACAATATGTTTGCTTCCATTTCCAAAACCTATTTAATATTCTGAATAATAAAAGCAACGATATCCATATTAAAAAGTTATAAAGGGGTAATAATGTCTATAGAGAGTTTAATCTTTAAACATAATATCAAAATTCAGCTGAACAAAAATCAAAATTAGACAAATAAATCTTTGAATATTCAATAGGCTTTGTTAGTTCTATGTTGATTTGTTGCATAATACACTGTTAAACTGTAGTTATTAAAGACAAATTCATTTTCACGATAGCATATGATGCATAAAAAACCATCTTACTAGAAATAATAATTGAGCGATTTATCAGTGTTGTCAATTCTTTAAGAAGTGACTTTAATGAGAATAATTAATTAATTTTTCAATATTAGGCACGTTTTCTCTTCAAACGTAAAGCTTATATGAAGTTCAGCACGGCATTATGGACATAAAACAAGGCCATTGTGCAAAAAGTACGGCCTTTATGAGAAAACTCGGCTATTATGAAAATTGAGAATTTTCATTGGCTCCCCAGCTCGGCAATTATGAATCATTTTTTTCATTGAAAAAAGCCTCTACTTTGAATTGCTGAAAGACATTTTTAAAACATGAATCTCATTTGCAATACCTAACAACAACATAATTTTACATTATTATTTAGTTGTTTAGACAATTTTTGATTTTGTATACCATATTCGTAGACCATTTCAGAGCAAGACTCGTAGATTTATAAGTGTTTAATCATAACCTGGTTTTCGATTTGTATTGTCTCCCAAACCAATGGTTCATTTATTACTAGGTGTATAGGAAACATAGCATTGAATAACTGCTTCAAAAGTTTTATTTGAGCATATATGGGAACATTCCCCACGCATTTTTAGTAAAAAGGGAATGTGTCCATTTGTTGTTTGATTGTTTTATACTCGAAGCTAAATCCAAAGTCAATTTCAAAACAGAGTTCCTTCACATTAACGTAGTCTTCGTGCCTTTATAAAATCAGGGAGTGCATCCCATTCCCATCCTTCAATATCTATTTTAAGAATGTCAATTGTCGTCTGCAATGTAGTAAAATGCATGACATTTAAAAAGTCAAACAACAAAATACTGCATATAAAGAAATATAAGATAATGCGTAGCCGGTCTTGTAAGGTCACACAAAACTCCTCTGTTAGTATCATTAACCATTTCAAATGTTTGTAATACCAGAAAATCTTCTGAAATTATCGTTCAGCTAGTTTATATATTTAAATTGATATGTTAAATGGAATTAACTAAAATCAAATTGAAAAAGAGCTGAAATCAGTAAGTATCCTGAATAGGGTTATGCTGTAGCTACCACGTAATATCTTTGCGGCCATCTCTGTCTAAGCACAAAACCCATTTGAACATAGTTGTGACAACTATAGGAACTTTACTCAAATTCTCGAAAATTGACAACAGTATATAATTACTGGGCACTTTTGTATTTGTATACCTCATTGTATGAATTTTGCATGCTTCATTTAGTGCAGAAAAATACTGGGCAGATACCATTTGACAAAATAATTCGCATTGCATACATTCAAATGTTGTTGCTCTTTTTTATTTAAATAATTAAACTATAAAAATAATAAAGTTGCTGACAATGTGTTATGCATACCTTTATATATTAATATCCTTAAGAGAAAAGACAGTAAACAAAAACATTATATTAAACACGTAACGTTTTTATGCATTTGTATTCGTTTAGTTAAGGACGTGGGAAAATGTCAACAAAATATCATATATATAATGGTGTAGCATATACATATAAACATATTTAATGAATCTTTTTAAAATGATTTCTTTTTTAAGATATTAATTGTTTTATTTTAAAGGTATCCATGTATACTTTTATACATCCATAAACAGTGAATTAAACGGGGTAAAATAAACCTGTCGTCGTTTTACAGTACAGTAATAATCATGATATCTTTCAATAGTTTGTTTGATACATTTTTAGGAATGCTTATGATTTTATCTTTCCTGCAGAAATAAACAGATAACAGAAAAGAAATACAACATTCAAGGTTATATTCATATGAAATGTAAAGAAAACAAAGTTATACACACTATGCCATAACGTTACATCAAATATTGTCTATATCGTTGTCATTTATTCCATTACAAAAGTGCTACCTCAGTGTTAATTTCTAAAGTCGATGTAATAGAACGATTAAAACTGATATTGATTGTTATCATTTTCACTATTATATTTTATTGACACATTGATACATTGATACAAATTATCAACACACATATAAGTAGATCATATTAAATTACCTTTATATAAAATCGTGTTCAAATTTAAAAGGGCATTATCATTAAACACAAAGTACAAAAAACAAGATAAACAAAGCAGGTTGGCATTCAATGAATACATGCATCAACACAGGACTTCTAGCAAGGAGCCTAACAGAATACCAAACCGGACAGGGCACACGAGCAAACCTTGGACTGGATGCCATTATAAACTATTTACAAAAAGGAAATCATAGAAATCTACAAGATAGTTGAAGAAAAATATTGAATAAAAATTAAAGAAACTTAATGAAAACCTGCATCAAATCTGTGATTAGTTAATTGCTGATAAACAACAAATTATCTCTGATTTTCACTATAGCTGATGATTTATTACTTTAAACAAGTAATTATTTTGTAGCAGAATTCACTCTTTATAGGATCACATACATAATGTTGCCCAAGATAGGTGTCTTTGACACATTCAAGTTCATGAAAACTAATAGAAACATATCTTGGAAATAAGTCGTTGCAGACGTAAACTATTCATTCACTCCCTATAGTATTTTATCATAATTATATAACTTTCACAGACACAGTGACAGTCGCACACCGAATATTTTTTTTATTTACCAAGATGCAATGTAGAACACACATAAATTATCCTCACATACATTTTAGATAGCATATACCATACATTCCAAAAAAAATATAGGAAACTATAGAGTAAGAAAAAAAAATGTGACCTAAATGAAAACATTAAAGTTCACCATTATACAGCAAAAATATTTTGCAAATTCATAACTTCAAGTTACTGTCCATGTTTAAATATTGTTACAGTAGTTTATGAAATCATTTAACTGGTTAAACAAATATGAGAAAGTGTTGTCGTTTTAAAACAATGTGTCCCATCCATATACTTTGCATTGTCAATATAATACACACTAAAACTATGGTTCACAACCCCTTAAAATAATCAAAACTCAAATTTGTCTTATAAGATGTGTTTGCCTTAAACAGATAAGCAGGTTTTAGTTCATAGCCAAACAGAAGACAGTCACCTAACAAGACTTTACTTAGTCGCTCCATGTATTCATTGGATATTGTTGAGTAAGCCTGTACCATGGCCTCAACTTTCTGTTTCATCAATTTATCTTTATACAAAAGAGATGCTTTCATTGCCTTACTAAGTTCTATTATGAAGTCTTCTTTTACAATGTAAAAATCATCACTCTTCTTATATGGAAAGTCAATAGTATTTAGTACACGACCAGTTATTTGGAAGTAGCACCAAGCACGCAGATATACCTGATAAAGTGATATATTTGAACCTCTCAACAATGGGATTGTCCTGAATAAATGTTTTATAGGTCCAAAAGTGGTCCAGTTCTGTAGTGATATCAAAATGTCTTTAGGATATCTTTCTATTACCTTTTCATTTTGGAGTTTATTAAAAATGTAGTCAAAGTCAGTTTGAAGAGTCTCAAGATGTGCAATGTAATCAAACTTAAAGGAACAAGGATTACACGATTTATGATGCATTGGTCTGACATGTTCATCTAAAGTATTTCCGGCTTCAAATGTATCAACAGTATATTTAACTAATTCCGCAAAAGTTAAATCATGCCCATATGTAAGACTATCATATGAAATGTTTAGTCGGGTAAGTTTGATTACTTTGGTTCCTCTGTAAATCCAGTCTTCCTTCGGAAAATAGAAAATATTGCAGTAGGTTGAAAATAACCGTCCATATGGTTCACGAACGACCATAAATGAAAATGCATTATACATTATTTCCCTCGCATTGATATTGAAACGGACACGGTCAGCAACTTTAATTAAACATTCCGTGTCACAGTTAAACAGTTGTTTAAGTAGTTCAAGTGTCACTGTCGATGCACATTTATTTACTCGGCAGTACAGTACCTTTAAGTTGGGTGACATATGTGCCCGTATCTTTGTAGAATCTTTATCTTCCACATAGCCTAATCGTTTACATGTCTTATCAAGAATATCCAACCTTTTTATGTTGTCAACTAATTTGCCATTCGTAGCACATTTCTCCTGAAACAAAAAAATCCTGAAATTCATGTTACAAACATCACCATTTTTGTCCATGTCACTGTTATACTGTCGTTTTCTGGTGCTTCCAGGATTCTTAAGCTTTAAGTGATGAATATTGAATACTATTTACAAGCTGGCGTCTCAGTTTTAAATTTCTTTCAACAGTAGACTAAACAGATTCAACGAAATAGATTTCTTTTACCATTTATTTAAGTTTGTTAAACTTGCACTTTGAGGATATTTCTTCAAGTGATGAATTTTCTTATAGGAAAGGATATCATAAAACGATACTCCTGTATGATTGTTTTTGGTTTATTCTAATAAGCTTTCTGTATATATTATTTACTGTATCATTTAATGGAATGATATAATTTTCTTGAAAAAAAAATACAATTGATTAATACCCTTCTATTGTCTTCAATTTGGTTAACACTTTCTGTCCTCTCATTTGATGCATAGTCTTCAGTAATATAGCATATGCCTGGAATTTATTTAAGATTGTCAGTTAATAGAGGCAAATACATATCCGAAGAGACAAACTTTCTATTTTATTCTGTTTCCTCCAAATTTTCATTCCTATCTTACAGATTAACCTTTTACTTTTGTATATGTAACGTGGTTGATCCGATTTATATTGAATAGGTTTTTTTTTATTATGTATTGTTTACTAGTTCTATAAAAAACAGACATTTTCAAAAAATTATTTGAAAACATAACTTTAAAATTATACGTTCCTGGAACTTAAATTGCATTATAAAATTTATTTCAAAAAAAGTTCTAAAAATCTATATCTGCTTAATATAAACAGGTTGTAAATTCTAAATATTGTCATCAATTTTATTTTTTCGGATAAACTTTGACCAAAATTGAAAAATACGCTTGTGCCACTTACCTGCAAGAATTTGTAAGAGAAACAGTATTTTGAAAAAGAACGCAAGTTTTCTTATTCGCATATCTGATTTAAATGGTTTGTAAATTACACTGTATTACACTTCATAGCTGAAATTAAATTGAATACATACCTACTGTGCGACAGGTTAGGAATTCAACACAAGTTTGCATTTGATGCGTTAAAAATCCATTTAAAATCGTAAATAAGATAAAATCTATATATGGTACAATGTTCACAGAATTTAAAGTAGCATACCATGTAGTATTGAGTAATTATAAAAAAGATATCTTAAACTTTTATTTTCAATGCGATCGGAGTATTCCAATTATTTTTTGTTTGAAGACAAACAACATTAAGACTTTTATCAAAGAAAGAATCGTTGGAAAAAAAGTTATAAAACTCTTAAACTGATATTGTCTAAGAAAACAAAATGATCATCAGTGTTTAAACAGTTCTACAAGCATGGAATATTTTTAGATAATCAAAATCATTTTTTAAACATTTGTAGTATAGGCATCATAATGAAATGAGAGTTCCTTGATTCCTTAGATGTATGTGAATTAAACAGTAATATTTTGAAGTAAAGACATTCTGCACATTAAGGCATAGCTTTAAACTATCAAAGTGTTTATAAATAAGATTCATCATAAATGTTCCTGTTCTTTTCTTTCCTTTAAATCATGCAAACTGATCGGGGATAATATAACAACATAAAATCAAAATGATGAAAGCAAAACATATGTTCAAAACGGCACTTACATTACTTCTTTGCTACTTCTTTACAAAACTATGGACATTAAAGAACGAATCGATTCTTACACGATCCGAAATATTACCGACTTATTCGGACACTAGACCGAATATCATATTAATCGTTGCCGATGATCTTGGATATAATGACGTCGGCTATCATGGTTCGGAAATCAAAACGCCCAATCTTGACAAACTTGCAATGTCCGGTGTAATACTAGAAAATTATTACGTCCAACCGGTGTGCACACCAACGCGTGGCCAACTTTTGACAGGAAGATATCAGGTATTTATGATATTTTGGATATTCAATATTCGTGTACTAATGCATTAATGAAATATTTTGTTATCATCCACAACGGAAATAACTTTGCGAACGTCATATTATGTTCAGTTGTTTCCGTCAGATATGACGTTTCAGTTCAGTCAACATACACCGTCCTGTCATTCTTCAAAGACGTCATTCAGTTGCTTTAAATTTATTTCCCTTTAAACAAATAATTGATTTTAATGTGCAGTAGGCTTATTATACCATTAAAGTAACAAGTGATTTGCTTTTGATTGAAAAATTGTATAGAGAAATAAATGTATAAAAGAAGTTATATAAGACATATAACTTTAGATACATACTGGTCTAAATTGGGTATTATCGCCTGCTACTCCAGCTGGACTTTCGGTTGACTTCCCCACCATTGCCGACAAGCTGCAAGAATCTGGTTATTCAACGCATATGGTAGGAAAGTGGCATCTAGGATTTTATAAACGAGAACTTTTACCAACAAATCGTGGATTTGATTCATTTTTCGGTATTTTGTTACCAGTATTTCAGAGTCTTACTTACTTTTTCCTAACTAGAATCGATATTGCACGTGTGATTTTGTAATATTATGTTATTTATATTATCAATACCGATGTAATTGCTTTCATTTGTTGAATGTATGACAGTTAAATAACGTAAGGAAGACTCTTTTGTAATACAAGGTATATTCATTGGAATGCCTGAAAATTATAAAGAATCTTAGTAACTTAATAACAGTATAACTATGTTGATCTTGTAATTTGGACACGCTTTTTTCTTTTTAAACTATATGAAACATGCTTCTGATTAAATTCATTATCACAAGTACTAGACATTGACTTAATTTTACTTACTAAAGATCTATGTAATATTTTATCAATATTTCGAATATTCTCATTCAATTCAATTCAATGTGTCATAAAAACCTAGAAGACATATTGAATATCAAAATAGCACTAAACAATGTAGAAACTTAAAAATAACCCTGATTTATAGGACATTCAGATGAAAATTTAACAAACAACTTGTGCATTATAAGTTACAAACAATATCTAATAACAATTTGAACGAGTTGCAAAACAAACTTAAATGTAACTATTTTCATTGCATTTAATAAGTTGACTGAAAACATCATCATTTTTTGTTTGACTCTAATCAAGGTTTCCTTAGTGGTCACTCGGATTATTACACCCACCAAACTAGTAATTACCAGGACAAGATTATGACAGGTTATGATTTATTGGAGAATGATCAACCAGCAAATATATCAAAATATGAGGGGGTTTACTCCACTCATCTGTTTGCTAATAAAGTAAAAGACATTATTCGAAAACAAGAACTTAGTAAGGTATGCTATTTAATTCTATTTATACGAGAAATCAGGACAGATAATATTAAGACAATCAAAATAAACTATTGGTTTGTCGTGTAGGTCTTCAAGGTCTATGGCAAATTAAACTTTTCTTTTTTTTTTAACAATTCCGCAAGTACGTTTCGAATGAAGATTAAAAGATCGTACAAAATACCTTTGAATTACTCATTGAAACTTAAAAAGTCACTTAATCCTGTCCTGAGCCTAGTAATCATATATGATTTGTTTTTGTTACTACATTATAACATATACTTTTTATATTGATGACCTTACGGCATTATAATGACCAATACGTCAGCCAACAAACATCTTACGAACAGAAACCGGAGGCTTCGGTCCGGCTACATTGAAGGTTACTATGGTGTAAAGTTGTTGAAGTTCTATTGACTATTTTCTTATATTACACCTCACGTAATTTATGTTAAATAAAACGAAGAGAGAAATACAATTGCTTAAGAAAAAAATTCTTTTCGCAACTAAATTTAAGTTCGATAAAAAGATAAAATAGAGAAGATAAGAATCCTTAAAGAAAGTTCAAGACGTCTAAAATGACAATGTTGCCGGCTCGGTGTGATTGAGCATATTCTTGGACGATATTGGAAAGTGCAAGTTACCGTCTTCGCCCCCTAGCTCTGTCTTTAGCAGAATTTAACATTTGAACATAAAATGGTAAAAGTTTGAATTCAGAAACATTCGCAGATGTATTCATACGGCAGTTATCATGGAATCTTCAATGTGACACTTCCATGACATTTTATGAAAAGCGGTGTATGGTCCCCAAGTAATAGCGTGTGAAACAAGGGTAGAACTAAACAAAAATGGAATTTTGAAAGGGGATCTGAGATTAAGTAGCCTGCGTATCACAGATAACACATCACAGATAAGTCTGCCCGTCCAAGCATTCACTTTGATTTTCATCCTGAAGGTGTTATTCAAAATTTTTCATTCCCTATGTGCGCGATGTCAAGGTGTGAAACAAATGTATGGCAACTAAATGCTGGAAATTGATTGATATTATTGATTGATAATATTGAATCATTTAGAACTTTCAATGGATATATATAGAACTTTCAATAGATATATTCTGAAGAAAACATATGTTTTATGTATTATTATTTCAGCCCATGTTTGTCTATTTATCGTTTCAAGCCGTGCACGCACCACTCCAAGTACCTGAAATATTTTTGAATTGGTATTCTAATATTGAAGATTTGAACAGACGAAAATATGCAGGTTAAAATAACACTTTTCAATCAAACTAAGAAATGTGGCAAATCGTCTTTGGAATAACATTTATCTTTAAGCATATATAGTTTAAGAAATAAAATGGAAGGCAGCAATTAAATCATAAATTTTATTTAGAATGTGCTTAGTTTCCCACATATTATCATAAATGTACTTTATCAATGTAGATATCAGATACAAATCAACAGGTGTCTTTCAAAATACAAATAAATATGTGAAATGATAACAACTGATTCACGATTGAATTGCTAGGGTGTAGTTTACTTGCTTTAACGTCTAAAATTATTTAAATAAAATGAATCAATGTTTTGCCCATATACAAGATAATTAAAGCGAGTATGACCATACATGCTCGCGAGAGTAAGCACAAAATGTGCAAAAGCAAAATGAAACAGTGCAATTGCCACAAATCTGGCATTCAACATCTACACACATATAACTTAAAGAATATTCTTGTGAGTGTCGTAATTATTTCATAATATCAATAAATAATTATCAAATGTAACCATTTAGGAATGGTATCTTGTATGGATGAAGAAATAGGAAACATTGTTGAATTGATACAACAACGTGGTAACTGGAACAATACTGTGATCATTTTCAGTACAGGTATTTAGTTTATTAATCTGTACAAGAAAAAAGTATAATTCATTAGCATTGTTGATTAAATTATAATTATAAAATGAATGCATTTCCTTAAATTGACAACTTTCAAAGTAGATATGTTTTAGACTATAAACAATGTTACTATTTTGCTTTCAAATTGGAGCCTGTCATAAAAACAATAGCTAATCTCGAATATGAATTACTTTAATTACTATGTTACTGTCATGCACATGCATGTGAATTCTCACAAAAACGGACGGTCCAGAGGCAATTCCTTACCTTTATAGTTTGAGCGTGGGGCCATGAATAAAAATACGTGTATTCAGAACAAAGTGATGTTAATATATGTTTCTTAACACCAACCTGCTCAAGTAGTACAACAATGGTGTAAAACAATTTGAAATTCTATTGCTTGCAATTATTTTAAATCTGCTGACTAGATAATGGTGGTAATCCAAAAGTTGGAGGAAGCAACTGGCCGCTTAAAGGGAAGAAAAGCACCTTTTGGGAAGGTGGTATTCGTGCAGTGGGTTTTGTTCATAGTCCTCTTCTTGGCTTTAGAGAGTTGGGTTACAAATCAAAAGAACTAATGCACGTAACAGACTGGTTTCCTACCATTATCAATCTTGCTGGTGCTAATGCAACCGAATTTGACAACATAGACGGAATAGACCAATGGGCATGCTTGAAGTAAGTTAATATGTTTCAAAATCCTCTTCTAAAGTAACATAAATGTTAATTACCGTTAGGTTGCCATTGTTCATTTGCGTACGCTCAATGTAATGGTTAGCACAGAAAATATTCGTGGCATAACATAAAAAACAGATACACCTATAACTTTACATTATATATATCATTTTCAAAACAAGTGTCCACCTTGTTTACGGATTTGTTAAGTTGCAAGCTACGTCTTTCATTTGTACAAATAAACAAGTAGATATTTTCAGTTCTGACTGTGATGCTTAGTTTATTTGATCTGAAACTGCCAAATAAGCGTTTTGTCACCATTCATAGGCTTTTAAACGCGCATTAAATTCGTATCGTACCTTATGGACATCTACGCTTTCGACTCATTTAGCGTTCATGGTATTAATTGCGGAAAGCGTTATTTGCCCCGAAAAATAAATCACAGCTCCGTAACAACTTCACCCTGTCAAGATAAGCAAGTATTTCATGTATCATGCTCATCACTTTACAAAATGTTTGAATAATGGTTTACATTAAAGTTTGAGATAAATATCTCAACTTTAAAAAGTTAATTAAGGCAACCATTTCCTAACAATACATATAATTTTCGTTGTTCGTATTATCTATGATAATAATGATTATCAACAAAAATATATATGGTTTAACTAACTTTTCATAATAAACTAATTTTTTGTTTTTAATTTAGATTTCTATTTTTTAATAATGGTATTTCAATGAAAACCTTGATATGAATGCATACAAATATTTAAACGTATAATATTATCCTTGAAAATTGATATATATTTAAAGATACGGAACCCCTTGTAAGAGAACAGAAATTCTTCATAATATTGATGATACAACTCATCCAAGAAGAAGATTTTCCTTGAGGACCGGTGCGTGGAAACTTATAATAGGACAAACAGGTACATGTAATTTTATTTGATGTGAAGGTCGATCTTCATATATATGAGTCTCGTCAATAAACCATTAAAAAAGAAACAAAAAATAAAAATGAAAATAAATAAACATATAGTAAATAATTTGGGTAATATAGGCTTCATAGGCTTCTATTAGGCTTTCAAATAGCTATTAAAATACACTGTTTGAATATAAAAACCTGTATATTCTTATTGTTTCATTTCTTAACAGCCTCTTACAAAATATTTTACAAAGAGTGTTCTCTAACAAGATCTTTCATTTTCAATACTTTATTTATTGTTTGTTTTTAATGATCCTAAGCATAGGTCTTTTCAGAAAGACGCTTTTTAGTTCATAAGCTGTCATTTCGAATCAAACTATAGACTATTTTATTACAAATAAGTTATTTGTAATTTTTATGATGATTTGATTTAGTAATATTCTTATTAAGTATGATCTTGTTGTTACTTTCGTTAATGCAAAACACATTTATATACAAAAGAGTGTGCATTTTTGTCTGTACATCATAATATTTCGGATAAGTAACAAACAACCATATTTTTAGGAAGCACCAACCTTCCTACATGTTGTTAGCGACAATTTCGAACAGTTCTCCTAAACAAAAGAACATTAAATGCTAAAACAATATTGATTATTGGAGTGACGATGAGAAGAATATCTACTGTTTATGTTCGTGCTTGCATGAGCAGCAATCTGTAAAAGTACAAAACTGAAAGACATAAAATGAAAATGATTATATTTTTGACTTTAGGTTTAAAAGGTATCAGTGTATCTACGTCAAACCTTTCTTTGTATAATATCGATAACGATCCACTAGAAGAAGACAATGTGTTTGAACAATTTCCAAATATAGTGGAGAAAATGCTGCAAAGACTTGAGATTTACGAAAAAGGAATGATTCCATCTAAATTTCCGGACATTGATATTAATGCTGACCCGGCTTTGCATGGAGGAGTTTGGCAACCTTGGCAATAAATCAGTTCAAAAGTACATAGCAATTTAAAGCATAACAGATCGTTGAAAAAATCAAAAGTATAATTCATAGCTTGTTGGTGATGCAATGATTTGTACAAATAAGATAAATGACAAGGACCGGATTTGGTTTAATTGAACCTGGTCTTTATTATTTATTATTTTAAATATCCTGCAAATAAAACTGTAATTTACAATGAGAATGCATACTTGTTATATCAAACAATGTCGTAGAAGAGATAGATGACATGAACATATTTTAGATAAGGTTGTTAGATATGATGCACAGGTTATTTACATAGAATGTCATGAATTATACAATATTTTAAAGAACTATCATCAATGTGTTAATGAAGCAAATGCTACGAGCCAAGCGTAACAAGAAAGAAAAGTCAGTAACAAACTTTAAACAATAACAAAATCTATTATAGAAAAGTTACAAATAAAATTCTATTTAAAGGTACTTAAAGTATCACAAGAAAAATATTCTACAAAATCTGTGATTTGATCCTGGAAATATCTAATGAGCACCAAATTAGATATCTCAAACACTGTTGAAAATAATTCCCATACTTTATTAATCCTCAAACACATGTATTTCTTTTGGCTAAAGAGTGTTTGACACCTGATATACAAATATAACCTAAATATACCCCCTTTAGAAAATGAGCCAAAAATCATTTAACCGGAAAACCCATTTAATATGCGCAACATCTTAAAGTACTTCTCAATCCTGTAAATTTTCATTTAATTTCCATTGAAAGTTTAAAAGAAGTAATCAGGACAAAACTAAGAAAAAAAATAAAAGTAAAAAAATTAGGGGCCTCTACTTTGACAAAAATATTTGAACCGGAAAATGCCGACGATTTTACGTACTAACTGTTAAAAATATTCAGTTCAACCTTTATGTAAATTTATGAGGTTTGATATCAAGTTTCGTTCAACCTAGATCACTATTAACGTCTTGATGCTTTAACAAATGTTAATTCTTCTTGCCATCTATGGTTTTCCACCAAATAATATTGCCCGTTAAAGGAATCATGTCCGTTTTGTTGACGTATAAGGTATGCGAATTTATTATGTAAACAATCGACTAAACCTTAACATCAAACCACTATGAACTTATATAAGTAAATACTAGATTTATATTATTTCTGTACCAGTTTAATAGAACAATTAAAGAATGTCACAAAACAAAATTTCTTTCATCAAAAGTTTGCGATTTGGGGGTAATTCCAAGGTTTTTTTTTTATCACTTTTTGTTAAAGTAATAAATTATAAATTCGGCAAAAACAACTTCCGTGTTCATGTATATATCTATAATGGTTGACAACATTGCATAAGATTTTCAATTAATTTGTAAATGCTAAGTATTCTCCTCAATTGTGTAAAGAATTTATGCAATGGGTCAAACATTTTTACACTGATATTTCAAGTATAATTGTTAATAACGGTCATTTCCAAGAACCTTTTACCGTAGAAAGGGGTGTTCGGCAAGGATACCCTTTATCATCATCATTATTTATTGTATGTATAGAAATTTTATCAAATTACATAGAAAAAAGATAGTGAAATAAAAGGAATTAAAGTCGAACACAAAGAAATAAAACAAACCTTCTTTGCAGATTATGCAAATTCCGTAAACGATGGTTCAGTTAAGTCCTTCGAAAAACTTGTCTATGTAATTTAGTAAAATTTGCGGTTTAAAGCTTAATTCCAAAAAATCAACAATATTACGAGTCGGGTCATTTAAAGATACTAACATAGAGTATTGTAAAAATAGAAAATTCAAGTGGACATCTGATTGGCTTTTTATTTTTGTCACGTTACAAGAAAAATACAAACATAAATCTAGAACCTTAACTTCAAGATTTGTTCAATTGCTTAAAGCAGTGGCAACACAGAAAGCTCACTATGATGGAAAAAGTAATAGTGATAAAAACTTTTGCATTGCCAAAATTAATATACCCCTGATCAGTATTAGCAAACCTATCCATTGATAAGATGAAAGAAATAACTAGAGCGATGTTTCATTTTCTATGGGCATGAAAACCAGAAAAAAAATCAAACGCAAAACTTTAAAATTTAACATCAAACATTGTGGGCTAAAATAATAGACATTACTTATTATCTTAATGCAGTAAAAGCAAGTTCGGTAAAAGGGTATATAATCAAAGAAAATGAGTATTCATGGAATTTTTTTATAAAACGTAAGATAAAGCAATACGGCAATGATTTTATCTTCTAATGTAATCTTTCAAAAGAGGATATCAATGATTTATATCCGCATTATACGTTCATGAATGATGTTCTTTCGTCTTGGTTTCACATTCAACATGAGCACAATAAAAACAAAGATAAAAGACATAGTATGGAATAATTCATGCATTAAAATTGACAACAAACTGGTCTATTAAAGAGGAATAAAAAAGAAAAAAAGAAAATATTTGCGGATGAAAACTGAAATACTTGGCGTCATAAACAAATGATATTTCTATCGGATGCCTATCCAGCTTGGTGGATAATAGTCTTCCTTTTTTCCTAGTGCTAACATACTTCCATTTCTTGGAAAGAAATCAAAATAAACAGTAATTCCTCCTGAAAGCCATGCACCCCACCATCCAAATGTGCCCAGAGTCACGACAACATGATCACACAACGATAACAAAGCGAGATCATCTGCAGGGTCTGAAAAATTACTGACATGAACATTAAAAATATTTTTCATACACCATTCCTTTTCATTACTTACAACAATAAATTGAACTCGATGAAATTTATCAAGATAAAACTGCCTTGCTTTCTCAAAAAATGCCATATCTGGTATAGCATATCCTTTGTCAAGTCGTGCCTTTTTTATAAAATCCCCTCGGCGGACATGAAAACAAACTCGCTCAAAACCATTCAATGAAACATTTGAAAGAAATGTGTTGGCATTATATACATGCCTTTGTTTAAATTTGAATATGTTTCTTATCAAACTACTAGCAGTTTCAAAATATTTCCAGGACTGGAAATAACCAAACAAAGATATATTTTTCCCTGACGCGAATTCCTTAGATATGCTGCATATTTTTGCAGGTTTAGAACATCGATGCACAACCTTATTTTGTATTCCATATTTTTTCCTGTTTGCGATATTTGGTAAATTAAAAAACCTTTTCAATAGTGTATCGGAAGGAATGATTGGTATAATATCATAAATCAATGATATCCCAAGCAGAGAAGCTATTTCAAACATCTGGTTTCCTGTACGTCCCATGTATTGTTCTAGTGTTAAAAATTGGTTGCAACGGCTTTTATTAAACAAGATTTCCTGAGGAAAGTTCCGTGACGAAAGTAAAAAACACTTAATATTTCGCACATTTTTGTCATTACAATAATTTTGTAAAGAATTTTCATTGAGACACTTATAGTTAATTGCAGTCCTGTTTGATAGCCCGAGCTGGTTCAATATAAAATACAACCCTAAATAACTTCTTACAAAGGAAAACATGAATACACCTGTGACAATTATTATTGTTGATTTATATAAATATGATTTCTTTTTCATGATAGTCATTGCTTTGACTAGATATTCGAATGTTTATCAAACAAATCAGATTGCAAATTTTAAAGAAATTCTATCTTTTGAAAATGTTTTACACTTGACTCAAACTCTTAAGAAATCGATTATCATTTTAAATTATCAAGATCACTGAATATCTTGGGTGGATTGAAACACATATTGACTATTAACCCATTAAACGATACAGAATCAAATTAATGCTTTACCTTCAACAAGTTTAAGAAATATAAAATTTAAATGTTTTGTGCATGTTTATAGAAATCTAAAATATGTTGTTAATAACATTTAAAAAAATTCTTTGCTCTTCATGGTGGTAATTTACAATTACGATGATACAAAAAATGATTTAGCAAATTGTGATTTATCTTTGTGTCGAGGTTGCCTAAGTTCATAAGGTAGTCTGCATTCCTGAAATATAATATACTAAATTCAAATAAGTGTAATCTTTGAATAGCCTATATTTTATTGAAATTGATTATATCAAATATAGTGAAACAATTATACCGTTTGACGTAATTAATAACAAAACAAAAGCTTGATCGCTGCTTTTTGATTGCTGTGTAAATGTATGTACGATATTATTATATTTCTTCTTGTTATGTAAATATTCGTAAAATGTAATAATGGACATTTACATCTAAAGACATGTTGCAGATAAGATAGTCACACATTGATAACAGATAAGTGTCAAATACTGTTCCCGCAAATGAAGGAACTTGGGCAAGGCTTTGATTTTTTTCCAGGCTTGTACAAAAAGCTGTAGCTGGAATACCCGAAACGAAAAACCACATGCATGCATTAATAAGATATGCTTTTGAACGTTTCCCATGGTAGGTTATTATTTATTATGATATAAAAACAAAAAGAAAAGATTGTATTACTATTGCATGTTTAATTAACATGTCAGTAAATTTTCGAACGGCTTCATAAATATTGATATAAAAGAACATTATGCCCATCCAAATGCAAATGGTCAGTTGACAGGTACAAAAAAGAAAAAATGAACAAATCATCAATTTAATCACATTATCTTTCTTTGAAAATTCATGTTACTTTAATTTAATAGAATAATGATAACATGGAAACATATAATTGTGTTTAAAATAAATTTGTATTAATGAAGGCCCTTTCTATACAGAATTAAATGGAATACTGTACACTTTAAAGTAACATAAACTCGTTTGTGTTATTATTGTAAGAGATCAAGAGAATGTATTGATTTTGACTACGTATTTAGATTGGTTCAATAATAAGATATATCTTAAAAGACACCTTCAAATGATAAAGATTTATAACGTTGCTAACTATGAAGTAGTTAGTTACTAAAGATACATAATCAAAATTTGTATTTATTAGCGTTTATAAAAGTCACGTTTGTGAATGTTAAAATATGTCACAATCGTCACTAAATATCTGATGTGCATTTATATCATTCTTAATCCAGGGTTATCTTTAATATGAAATTTCCAAATACCACACACAGATTTGTGTACTCTCTGCAAAGTAAAACTATCACGTGAATAAATGAATGTCTTTATTGAAAAAAAAATGTAGTCGAAATAAAAAACAATAAACAAAAAAGGACAATATAAACAGTTGCTTAGCCTCTTCTACAATAGAAGGTTCGTCAGTAGCTATGTAAATTCTTTGTATTCCAGATGAACCAGATTCTCTTAATAATGCCATACACCATTTTTCAACCAACTTAATACATTCCTTAAGATTACAATACATTTCTCGGGTTTGTGTGTTCTTTATTTGAATGAGTAGCCTAAAAGTAAAACTGTGAAGATCTATGTGAGAAAAATACTGTTGAAAAAAGCAAAACTTAAGTATACAAAACAAATTGATTAACAAATGCTTATGTGTTTGAGACTTTGATTAAGAAAGTTGTGAGTGAATGTGAAAATCGTATTTAAAAGTATACTTCTACTAACAGAAAAATAGTGTGTCAAATCAACATAAAGGTGCTTTGTTATTAAGTATAATGGACATATGTCCCCCAAAGTTGATTTAGTAATCATAAGTGAAGGACAACTGACCGGGCACTTGCAAAGACATGTGTAATTACTGAAAGGTTATGCTTGAAAGGCGGTTTGATAAACCAAGTCAACAATTTATAACGGCATAGAACTAACAAACCAACTAATAAATCAACCAAACAAACAAAGTACATGTATACTACTTACCCGACAGTGACATTTTGAAATTCTAGTTCTGCTTTGCTCTTCTCGATAAGAAGGTAAAAGTGTGTGTAAGGTCCTATTATGAACGTAGCTATTTGTACAGTCCACTAAAGATATTGGTTTCAATGATTATAACTACATGTAACAAGAGCCATGTCAACATGGCCATCCCCCGCCGAATGTGTTTGCTCATTGGAAGAATGTATATGTAGTAGAGCAAAATAATTCAATTTTAAGAGGTCTTTTGATAATGAAAACTGATGGCTGAAGTGATTACAGATTTTAAACCTATGTGAATACTGATGGCTGAAAATAACAAAGGGAAATGACTGAAAAATAATGCAGGGTAGGTTATCATTCTTGTGTGCTGCACCTCTCCTTAGTAAGATCTATCCACCAATGAAGTTGATACCTCAAATACTTTTTGAGATAAGCTCCGGACAAAATAGTATGAAAAAGAACAATGGGCAATAACTCAAAAATTATATAGGGAAGGGTTATCATTTTTGCGCACAGCATTTCTCCTCAATAAGATCTATCCACCTATGACGTTTCATGTTGACATCTCAAACACTTTTGAGTTATGCTCCACTCAGGTGAAAAATTAAGTATGAAAAGAACAAAGGACATTAACTCAAAAATTATGAGTTATCATTATTGTGCACTGCACACATCCTGAGTGAGATCTATGCACCTATGAAGTTTCATGTTGATAACTCAAAGGCTTTTTGAGCTATGCTCTGAACAAAAATTAATTTTGAAAAAAAAAATAACAAAGGGCAATAACTCAAACATTATGCAGGGTAGATTTATTTTTCTTGTGCACTGCACTCCTTCTCAATGAGATCCATCCACCTATGAAGTTTCAAGTTGATACCTCAAACACTTTTTGAGATAAGCTCCGGACAAAATAGAATGAAGAAGAACAAAGGGCAATAACTCAAAAATTATATAGGGAAGTGTTATCATTCTTGCGCACAGCATCCCTCCTCAATAAGATCTATCCACCTATGACGTTTCATGTTGACATCTCAAACACTTTTGAGTTATGCTCCACTCAGGTGAAAAATTAAGTATGAAAATAACAAAGGACAATAACTCATAAATTATGAAAGGTAGAGTTATCATTCTTGTGCACTGCACACATCCTGAGTGAGATCTATGCACCTATGAAGTTTCATGTTGATACCTCAAAGGCTTTTTGAGCTATGCTCTGGACAAAAATTAATTTTGAAAAAATAACAAAGTGCAATAACTCAAACATTATGCCGGGTAGAGTTATTTTTCTTGTGCACTGCACTCCTCCTCAATGAGATCCATCCACCTATGAAGTTTCAAGTTATACCTCAAACACTTTTTGAGAAATGCTCCGGACAAAATAGAATGAAAAAAGAACAAAGGGCAATAACTCAAAAAATATGTAAGGAAGAGTTATCATTCTTGCCCACAGCATTCTTCCTGAATAAGATCTATCCACCTATACCGTTTCATGTTGATATCTCTTACACTTTTGAGTTAATCTCCACTCAGGTGAAAAATTAAGTATGAAAAATAACAAAGGGCAATAACTCAAATATTATGCAGGGTAGAGTTATCATTCTTATGCACTACACTCCTCCTTAATGAGATCCATCCAACTATGAAGTTTCAAGTTGATACCTCAAACACTGTTGAGATAAGCTCCGGACAAAAAAGTATGAAAAAGAACAAAGGGCAATAACTCAAACACTATAAAGGGAAGAGTTATCATTCTTGCGCAAAGCATTCCTCTCAATAAGCTCTATCCACCTATGACATTTCATGTTGACATCTCAAACACTTTTGAGTTATGCTCCAAAAAATTATGTATGAAAATATAACAAAGGGCAATAACTTAAAAATTATAAAAGGTAGAGTTATCATTCTTGTGCACTGCACACCTCCTGAGTGAGATCTATCCACCTATGAAGTTTCATGTTGATATCTCAAAGGCTTTTTTGAGTTATGCTCTGGACAAAAATTAATTTTGAAAAATAACAAAGGGCAATAACTCAAACATTATGCAGGGTAGAGTTATCATTTTTGTGCACTGCACTCTTCCTCAATGAGGTCTATCCACCTATGAAGTTTCAAGTTGATACCTCAAATACTTTTTGAGATATACTCCGGACAAAAATGTCGGACGGACGGATGGACGGACGGACGGACGGACGGACGAAGACTATTTCTATATCCCCGCCGCCTTTCGGCGTGGGATAATAACATTTGTTAAATACGAAGGGCTCTTTGAAGATCGAAGTAGTTTGCTTGAAAACTCGCCTTTTTCACTTGTATGTTAACCTATATGTCAAGTGAATACCTCTTTTCATTTATATACGTCTTTCTACGTCAAAAGGAACATTTTGGAATGATGTGTTTTGCAATTTTAGTAATTTTAAAGATTGAATACTCGTTTAAGTAACTTTTAACACTTAGCTATATTAACATTATTAATATTTTAAGCTGAAGAATTAACAAATACAAAAGAATATTTTTCACTCGAGTGACAAATTAATAGATGATAAAAACCAACTGAAATAAAGATATGTTCATTTAAGCTGTTTTCATCGATATATAAAATATGAAATAGATGATTAGGGCACATCGCTGAAATACTGTCGCTTGTAAATCGCTTTATTGTAAGCATTTTAAAAAAATATTATGGTAAGAGGCATAATGAATTGTTTTTTACAGGTATTTGGTTTAAGAAATCCAAATTGGAGATATTTGTGGTAAAATGAATTCCCCATCATTGCCGACAGATGAGTGAAAAGGTACGAGTAAACAGTCTCCTAATATCGCTTATATATATTAAACAGTTTTCAATTTTATTATTTTCTTGCAATATTGCCACTGATTACAGGAACTGAATATAGGGAAATAAGTCTGGCAAAAGACCATTGCTAAGTGGACCAAAACTGTATTGCATAATTAATTTTACAAATCGAGATACTGAACCAAAGCAAATAAGTGTATCAACAGTGTCTTTAAACTTAGGTTCTCCGAAAATACAAGGCAATGTTTAAAAACGACCCGAAATATGTTTGGGCAAATAATACTGGCAGAAATATCTTGTGTAACGAACTTCTGAGGCTTCAAAAAGTTACTGTGTTCCCTCCTTCTGATTCGAATTTGATCCCAAGGAAAAAATAAACGAAACGAAAACAACGAAAACAAAATTAGAAAGATAAAAATGATTACTGCAAAAACTATCATTTCTACTAACTGCAAACAACATTAACAGCTGTCTGATAAATGGATGTTGTGCATGTGTTGTTTGGTGATAACAACTTTTCATCTTCTGTCTCAATCATACGATCCTATTTGTCAAATACCCCACAGTGAAATACATAGTTGAAAGATGTACCTAATAACCAAAGCCTTCTGAAAATAGAAAAAATGCTTTTGTGGCCCCTTGATGCCAGCCAAAGGTTGTTACCTAAACGTCTTCAAATATAATACATTTTAAAACCAGGAAGTGATATCTTTACTGAACGTCGCATAAATGTTAATAATCGGTTTCAGTTTCTTCTGAAACTTAATCAAATACAAATCAATGTTAGATACGAATCACGTTAAAATGCCTTGTTGTTTTCTATAAGCATTTGATACTTTAGTCACAAGAGTCAGAGTAAAGCCAACCCATACTTAAATTTATGTTTAGATTTCAAAGGAAATAAACTGTTCCTTAACCCAAAATCAACAAGGTTTTGTAAGCAGTATTATATAGTATGTTCTTTGGTGCATGAAATATACCGTTAAAAATGTCAAAATCAAAGTTAAGGATAACTGCATGTTTTGCTAGTTTGCAAGGGGTTATTTTTCGGACTTATTATGTAACAGCGACACAATTTACATTGTGCTATTATTTTGAATACCCTTCAAATGCGTTATATATTCTGAAAAGCTACTTATTCATGTTCAATAATCTGCTAGTTTGGTCACTGATCTATGTTGGTGTTTATCTTTGATTTTTATTCCTAACTTAAATAAAAAATCCGACTGGACGTTTTTGTAAGCGGTAAATCTGCTAAAATATCTTACTTTATTCCTAAACATTACAGAAGAGTGAAAATCGCAGTTAAGAATCATATATTGTAAAGATGAGAAATAACATAAATAGAGTATTATGACAAACAAAAATACTGTTCTTTCTTTCAAAGTAACGTAGATATATAAAATAAATAATTACATATTGACATAAAAAATTATAATAACATAAACATGTATTTTAATTGGCGCTTAATATGGATGCTGCATAAATACAAATGAATGATATTATACAAGAAAAATGTTGTGGTCAATCTTTATTAATAAACTATCCTATGTTTATTTTAAGCGAATTAAGGTATACACGCGACAATCTTAGATTTTAGATAAACAGCGTGATATTATTGGTAAAGCTTTTAATCTCTTCTGCCAACACTTCAAATATATATATTATAAATATAGGTTTAAAATTAATCCATAAAATGTTTTAAGATTTATCTTTATTGACAGCTTTACTTATTAAGACTTGTTAGAGCGTGCAATGTATACGTTTCAGATGATATGGCTTTATTCTTATTATTAATTTAAGCTACGGAAGAGCATTAGTGCCAGGTGTATGTTTTTTACTAACTCGAAATTTTGACTTACTTACCCGAAATTTCGAGTTACTATGTCGAAATTTCGAGTTAGTATGTCAAAATTTCGAGTTAGTAAGTCGAAAAGTACTTGAAATTTCGAGATAGGTAACTCAAAATTTTGTGTGAGTAACTCGAAAATTCGAGTTACTTACTCGAAATTTCGAGTTAATAAAAAACGACTATAAGAAAAAATGTATTCATACGCTTTAAAGATATTTATAGCTGTTATAACTTTAACATGACGAAACCGCTGAATATACGATTTGCCTGAACTACTTTTTTATCAAAACTGGAGATGATTTATTTGAAATGGCATGCTATGTTTTAAGGTGTACACTACTTCTTTTCGGGAAGTCAATGCTGTGCATTCGCCATCAGAGGAAGGGACACAGGAATATTCTTTTTGATGATATACGATAACAGTTATACATTTTCTGAAGACATAGTGTTTCTCAGATTTCGATTACAGTAAAACTCACTCCTTTTATTTCAGTTTCATTGTTAATTAGCTTATTTCCTAGCTGATTGAAGGACTCGTTTATCATTCATACAATTTCTTTATAGATTAATGAATACAAATTATTTTGTCCGGACTACCGACAACAACAAAGAAGACGCATTTGTCATGTGTTTTACAAGAATTCAGTGTTTACTAAATTTATTTCAGTAGAGACGTCGCTATTTTACGACCTTGGTTTGTTATCTGTTATACTAAATTATCCAATGCCAATTATTTTATGAGCAACCTGTACTTTTCGTACTTTATACCTGGTTGGGTTTTAGGTAATACTGATACTGTTCGGGTAAACTTGTAATTTCAAGCTTTCATAGCAGAAAAAATAATTGGTGATCTACTGTAAGCTAGCTGGGTACCTATGTCTGATAATATGATCAAAAGTCTTTGTTGAGATTCTAAACTACAGCGGTATTAGAATAATAATGTTTTTGAAATCAGCGACCTTAGTATTTCGGCCCATGTAATTTTATCTTTAAATCCTGTCAACCGGAATAGGTGAGTAGATTATACGACAGCGAAGGGTAACATGAGTTTATTCCTTCTAATATATCTTTAAAAAGTCAGAAGTCATCTAAGTATTATCAAATTTGTTTTTCAAGAGAACAAACAATGAAAAGTAATATTCTGATGTAGGATTTTTTTTACATTAACTTTCATACACAAACAGCCAAAAAATAACGAAAATCAATACACGAATACGATAAGATTATCATGAACATACATCTGTAGTATTAAAACTAAACCTATATACTACCAATGTCTCCAGGACGTTTGCATCGTGGAAAGTTGATAAATTATCTATAGATTTATATGTTCTCTAAAAATTAGACAAATTGTTTATTCTTCGACAAATTTCACAGTTCTGATTGAAAGGTTTCATGACACTTTTGTAAATTATCTTTTCTACGAAGAATGTCTCTGTATTTGGTTATGTCATTTCCCAGACGCAGCAAATACTTTACTAGATTAGGTATGTTGGGAAAATTTGCAGTGTAAATGAAAGTTTCAGAGGGAAGTAATTTATTGTAATTTGCTCCGCCTCTTGCAATAAGTATCCAATCCAAATTGTAATTTCGAAAAAACTTTTCTGTAATATAGTCCATACAAAACGAATTTACAAATGCAATATAAAACTTATATTTTTGACTCATTTGCTCTATTGCTGTATTATTCGACTTTGTTTGCTGACCATCTGGGCCGCAACTACCAAATATATCTATATCGGATCCATATCTTATCATTTCGTTTACATAAAACCTCCGTTCACTGGATACTTGACAATGGCTTACAAACTAAACTGCGTTCTTTTCTTTTCTATTATAAATTGAAAGGTCATCTATTTGTAAATTCATTTGTTGACGGAATAAGGCGCCATTAGGAATTGGGATATCTGAATCGAGTCTGTAATGGCAAGACCAATTCATTGTGGTTTGCCAGGATGGTAAATGATAGTCTTTGTTGTAATAATGTTCTGGTGGTTCGGTAGCAGTAAAAATCCACACTTGGTTTGGATTACGGACAGAGTTGTTAGTAGGTTCAATCCCCAATCTTCCGTTTCGAATACCAACATAAAAAATATAGTATTTGCATCAACAACTTTCTTCCGGACACGTGTAAAAATGCAATTTTTATAACTGACATTTTGTATAGATTATTTTTCTCGTTCTTTTTACAAGAAAACTAGGTATGTTGAATAATAGTATAAGCTGTTTCTTGTGAAATACACGTTCATATAACATTGAAATGTTAAACAAATTTTGCTCAAAATACAATGTTTTAAATTTCGTCTTTCTCAACTTATCACTAGTATTTGTTATGTTTTCTGTAAACGCTTCTACGTCACTTCTACTAAACTGGTCAATCATTTTAGATTAATCCTCGAATCATCAAATCAGTTTATACGATAATGAGAAAAACTTTGAATAAACCCAAACCAAACGCAATAACTTTAAATAATTATGCAGACAGTCCGGATTCAAATGCTAAAGTTACACAACTGATTAGTATTTATGACTACTGAGTTTGAGCTTTATCCTTTATTTTTGACGTACAAGTTTAAATAGTTTTATTTAGATATATAAGGTAAATAAAGGTACCTTGACATCAATAAACACAGTATCAATCAAGATATTATCCGAAATATCAGAATAATAAATGACGATTTTTGAATTCGGGGTTGTAGATTTGCAGTGCAAATAACCTGCTTTATTTTAAATTATTAAGATGTATTGATATTAAAGTCTGCAGATAAAGTTGTATGCATCTATTGAAATATTAAGCTATGAGTAAGAGACATGTATCACCTTCCTTACATTTAATCAATTCTAAAAATAATTATTCACTAAACATTCTTTCAAAATGAATTCACCTTGATACTTGGTACACTTTTAAATATACTTTTGAATCAAACGAGCTAACATGCTTTTACTTAATGAAAATATCTTTTGAGCATTGGGTCTTTTCTAATGTTCTAATGATCTGTTGGTCTACAAAATTGATATTTATAATGGGTATTTAACGTTCTCTAGACAAAGATAAGAAATTCAGGGATGTTAAAAACGACAATCTTACATCTCTGTTTTAAAAATATATATTCGAATTTGTGTATAATAGTTTACATTTACTTAATCATATTATCATATTAATAAGGTCACACATTTTTTTCATGAATCACTGTATAAAATCTTATGTTACACATTTCTAAAGGGTTTGTGTTTTTAAATATATAAAATGCACTCAATTAATGTTTAATATAAAGGATATAACAATCGCCATATCAAAACAATGACACAAATTAACCTTGAACATATTTATAAATAAAGATAACCTTAAGATTCAAATTCCATTATTTTCCAGGTAACAACAGGAAACATTTAGGACATACAGACACTTGTAGCATATTAGAATCGAACATGCTTCTGAATGGATTCTTGTAATTTTAAGTAAGTATTTGTTTCCAGTTTAAGATTACAAGATCCTGAAATATTTTGCTGATTAATTTAACAAGTTTTAAATAGTCATTAGTTGTAGTTATACGTTATTTCTTTTCCTTCTTTTAAAGGTTTCGATTCGGATTAATCAGCTGTTGGTTATTACTTGTTTCAACTATTTCTTGCACGTTGCAATGGATATATACAAGAAGCATTACTCTTAATGCCGGTAAGATTGAAAGGTGTGTAGATCATTGAAAATGAAAATATATGTATATATTTTAAATATTAATAACATAAGAACGGTTTGATAATCTTTCATAATTTCGTTTCATATATATTGTAAGCGTATCATATGATAAACTATTCCAATATTCTAAAGATTATGACTCATGTTTACTTATACCTTGTTATATATTCTAAAATCTAAATCTGTTTCAGTGTCAACAAGATTAACAATATAAATATTTATCCAACTAGAAATTATACTATTGAAGATTATAAGCAAATAACAGCTCACGTGCAACAAAGATTTTACGACCTGCAGGTATGAGCATCTAAAAGTTTTTAATTAAGTGTAGTAAAGAGTTTATATTATGACCAGTTTCTTATGTTTCAATAATATATTTTTGATAATGACTTAAGGGTTAGGATTTGATTTTAAAGGTTAACTGTGATCAATAACGACTTTATTTTAATATCGATGTTTGTTTGTGAATTATGTGATGTGCATTTAGTGAAAAAATATGCACCACCTTTTGTCATTTACAGCATTGCACTCGATTTAGCACTGATTTAAATGTAAATTTTCTTGAAACTTTCTAGACTTTGCATATAAAAATTAAGCAATAATCATTCGAAGGTTTCTAACTGAATTTTTTAAAAAGTTTTAAAGACCATATGAAGCGGTAGAAAAGACAATTTTTGTTTTAGTTTCATTGACAAAAGTAAAGTTATATTGAACAATAAAGATAAAATGTGCAATGAGATCGATCTTTAAACACTCGGGGTGCGCAGTTCAAATTCTTCGGACACGGCTATGTACCACCATATTATTTATCACTTTTTTATTTTTGTCAAAAGGTTTCACAATGCCTTTTTCGGTAGGAAATCAATTAGAGAGCTAAGAAACTTTTGTTTTGCAGAATCCATATGATTGCAAAAAAGCAAGGAAGGTGGTATGTGATACTCGAACAAGTAAGTTTTCAGACATATTTATTTGGTATGTGTTAAATATATGGATATACAAGTAGTAATCTATGCAAATACAAGGGCTGTCCGGAAAGTTCGTAGACAAGGCTATAAAATTATCATAAACAGTCATATCAATATAACGATTTATATTTTGCTAAAGTATTTATCTGATAAATATTTCTAAATTAAAAAAGTATAATAAAAGTAATATTCGCAAAGCGCTGGTCACCATGGCAACATGACCAACGAATCACGGAGCACTTTGATTTCATGACGATAGCTTCTCAAATATTAAGTAACTAAAAGTTGTAATTTTAACGCAAACTCTAGTTTTTATTTTGTGACATCATAGGATACTATTACATGATATTTAGTGTAAATTGTGACGTTATACGTAAATAAACAGCTTGTTTACGAAGATTATAGGCAATGAAAGTGCGTAAATTTTGTGCTGCAAAAATGACGTCAAATTCACGGACGGAGTAACGTTATGATATTTAACTTAATAGCAACGAAAATATGGCGCCAACTGAGATTTGAACCTTTTCTTTAAAAACAAAATCAACCATAAAATGTTAAAGGCAACTTGCGTTTAAATGTCAAACAAGATTTAGAAGCATTGATGCTGATATCGTATAAGAAACGCTCCAGGCGACCAAAAATAGCATGGCCGAAATATTGTAGATTGCGTTTCAACAATCTTTGAAAAAAGGCAGGCATCTCACACACTGTTTGGGAACCAGTGACATCTTTCTTTTAAATACTTATTTTAAATATGAAATTCATGAAGTAATAGCAAACGAACATGTACTAAGTATACGTCAGAGAGATACCACGTACGTCACAGTTCAGTAATTTTTAATAGATGTGTTCGCTAGGTGTGTATATTTATGCTGACAAAATTTGTACAGCGTATGTATTGTTTTACAATAAAAAATGAAGATGTGTATGAACTTTCCGGACGTCCCTCGTAAAAGCACAAACTATTTGTTTGAAAATAACACCTAGTCAGCAGTGTCTCATTCATTTTATCGTCTAGGATACTGCAAACGTTTAAACACAACCTTGAAAAAATAAAAGCAGATGCACAAAAACCAAACAATTAAATAGCACAAAGTGAACCATTGAAACGCAAGACTTAAATGTTAAATAGAAGTGTTTAATGCATCCAAAGTTTTTTTTACTATAATTATAAAACCACTTAAACCACTCAACTTCAAACCATTAACGTACTTGAGCAGATATTTGTTCGAGAAAACAAAGATTTGAATCATATTCAAAAAATCTACAAAGTATTATTTCTACAGGTTTCA
The DNA here is from genome assembly GCF_026571515.1 of Ruditapes philippinarum. Lineage (NCBI taxonomy): Eukaryota > Metazoa > Mollusca > Bivalvia > Venerida > Veneridae > Ruditapes > Ruditapes philippinarum. The sequence goes on along the minus strand of NW_026863398.1, from coordinate 33,422 downwards.
TATACTGACGTTTCAAACCCAACAGGAATGGTCAGTTTAAACAAAAAAGTTGTCACTGTTATTGTTTGAAATATAAACAAACATGTTTATCATTTAAGATGGATTCGGGAGTGAAGTACATCTACTAACAATCTGTTTAACGATTGGCTTCATGACAAACAGAACTGTTATTATTGAATCAGAACAATCGCAATATTCAAAAACAGGATGGAATGGTTTGCTGCTACCGATGAGCAACAATTGTACACAACTTTACAATCAGACATCACAATTAGTATTGAGTAATTTTATATTTCTGTTTATGATTTAATTCAATATATTCTATAGTAATATTAGTTCTTTTCCCTCATTTTATTAGGATAACATATTATAAATAATGACAAATACATTTTGACAGAAACTGTTTTGTTTGAAAACACATGACAAGCATTCTTGTCCAATGAAAATGGTGTAAGAGCTTTTGTCCTCTTTTGTAATATGTTTGTAAAACTGTATATAATGAGTATATTCATGCAACGTGTTTGATAAAACAAAAGACGAACGGATCATAACATTCAACTTTTTAACCAAGCAAAAGACACTTGCATTCATGTAAACAATAACACTAGTTTTTACAATAATGCGAATTATTATGTTTTCATGAAGGTTTGTTCAAGTCAGATGATATGCCTGTAATAAAAGTTGGATACAAATCATTCTACTTTGATTTGCAACTTATACTCCCCCACTACATAGTGGATGTGGTAAAATGTTTTCATTCCGACCCACAACTGTGGTGGGCTGGACAAATCGCCAACTATATCCTTAGACCTACTCAGCGCGTTAGAAATCTCATTGCCAAACAAAAGCAGGATCTTGGTTTCCAGAATGTGATTGTTGGGTAAGAATATGTTTTCCTTCTGTCTTAAATATGTGATAAAGCTTCAGTTTTATGGTATATATATATTTGCAACAAAAATGTTTTTATCGTTTTTATTTTTGGCTTCGAGAGAGAAGATCATATCACACCTGCCTTAAAAAATGGCTGGTCACTTGTGTCTTTTTCTATAGTTCCCTCTGTACACAATTTTTAGCACAGTTTGCAATATTATTCATACAATTATGAAGCCATATCTAACAATAATAGCTGCATCGTTTAACTAAACTCCTTGACCCTACCAGGTAATGTATCCATTTATTACACATCCATGATGATTTGATAATTGTATTTAGTGGGAACCGTCGCAATAAATAGTTAAAAGTTATAATTAGATATACTGTGCTTATTTATTTGTCCTTTTGCATGTATATAAAAATGCTACAGTTCTACGGCAACTTTTAAGACAGCTAATAGTTCCTTATTATTATTGATATTCTTCAGAAACTGGCTGTTATGAGGTTATTATATTGATACTTTTGAACTACAAGTTGTATCAAAATCCATGGAGAATGATCGTAATGGAATCAAAAGTCCTATCAAACTATTTATTAAATAAAACAAAGTATCATTACTGAGATATTATTAATTTTGATAAATTTAGACTTCAGGTTCGAAGGACAGATAAATTGTCTGAGGCATACTACTACAATTTAACAGACTACATGGACATTGCAGAGAAATGGTACAATGATTACGAGAAAACATCGGGATATACAAAGGTTAAACGTAGAATATTTTTGGCAACAGATGTACCTGATGTCGTCTTGGAAGCAAAGAAATCGTAAATTATTTTAACCATACTGAACTATATACGACAGAACATTTTTAACTATTTCATTAGGCAGATCTTGCAATGTGGTTTGGAAGAGTTCATCTATTTTCCCTAGTAATTGCAGTGAGAAGATATAAATGTACTAAGTTAATTTATAAATATGTATTCAACCTAGCAAAATTATATTTCAAAATATTAGAAGAGAATTTCACATATTAGTTGTGCAGTACAAATTGAAATATTACACATGGGGTGTTCAAATACTTATGAATGAAAATGGGTCAATTTTCAGAAGTGCTTCACAAACAATGCCAAAATAATTATCTCAATTCTTCAAAATTTTCACCAACATGAGATTTACAAAGTTTAAGTCTTTAACCCATTTTATAAATGCGTCGAGGTATACTGTCCAGACACTCGAATATAGCTGAATGAGAATTTTCACGTTTGTTATTTTCTTCCAGCAAGTTTTGTTTAGAGCATGTGAAATAGGAAGAAGTCACAAGGTGCACGATCTTGCGAATGAGGACAGTGAAGAAACTCAACAAACTTTTCCTGTATCAGATATTCTTGTACAATGGCCGCTTTGTAGAACTGTTTCTGGTCGTTGGGTTTTTTTTAAAAATATTTCTTTAATTTATGAAGGAACTTGCCTTTTTAAAACTTGGTAGTAAGACAATTTAAATAGCAGGACCTTGATTGGTAAAGAAAATTACATACATGATCTTTTTGATGTTCATGGTGCTTTTTGCTATGTAAGGTCTTTGACATTCTTTGGTTGACCATATTTTGTTATGTATCTTTTGCTTGGGCATATAAAAGTGAACCCACGTCTCATCGATCGTGATGATATTTGCGCAAGATTTATTGCCATATTTAGGGAGGAAATGATGCAACACTTGTTTGGAGATACTTACCCGAGCAGGTTCTTGCTCTTTTGTAAGGGGATAGGGTATCAATCTGGCACTTATCCTTCTCATTCTTAAATGACGTCTGAGAATTGTATGAGAATTGTATAAGCGGCACATACAGAGATACCAACGCATGTAGCTATAAACCAAGTTGTAAATCATCAATAGCAATCAAATCCTTTACGTTTTTAATCATTTTCGCGAAAGTTGCAGTTTGCATTTGGACGGCGTGCATGAGATGCATCTTTTACTGAATCAACACAACTTTTAAATTTCTAACACCACCATGTGACAGATGAAAAGGAAAGTCATTATTTCCAAAAGCACATCATATTCCAAAAATACCAACAATACAGCGGTTCTTGATACAGGACTGTATTTGGTCAGTGAAAGGAGACCTTTTCCCAGCCAATTTAGCTTTAGTATACACGAGAAGATAGTGTTAATCGAGCATTTGTCAAAGCTAGACTTAACTGATATACACATGCATTGTATCAAGTGAGAGCTTACACTATCATGTAACTATGCGATTCATGTATACGTAGTTTGTGCAAAACGTAGTTAAAGGGAGATACTGGCCTAGTTGCATTCATATTTGAATACCCCTCGTACCAGTCACTTTATCATTTATGGAATGGTAGACATAATACGAAACATGTCTAAACTTAACCATCTTCTTTCTTTGGAAATTGTTCAGGTATATTTTCCTTACTTTATTTCTTTTTTTCAGTTACCCAGCCTACAAATTTATCAATGATATCAATGCTACAATTGCAGCAAACAAACGTGAAACACGATTTACATTTTCATCTTTGTCCGATATCATAGTCGATATATTTTTGTTATCAATGTGTGATTACATTGTTTGCACCATGACGTCTAACGTAAGTAATGCATTAATGTATACAGTATTGTTTCTTGTCACAAGAAGAAACATATTTTTTTCTATTTCTATAAAGTATCATTTCTAAACAAATGCATTACTTATCAAACACAAGAAATCACTTAAATTGCCGAAATGACCATCATTTATATAAGGAAAATTTGAACTGGTGCATTAATTCCAGACCTGCTTAACAACTTTTTGATGCACGTGTTTTTGAGTGTTTTTATAGGACAAAATTCTTTAGCGGTCGCTTTTTAAAATAAGCATCAGTGAATAAAATAGTAACATTATCACTCAAACTAGATTTCTCACAACTTATACGCGTTTTAGAAAATTGATTCATTGTTATTTGTTTTTAGGTGTGTAGACTAGCGTATGAGCTGATGCAGAGTCGCCATATAGATGCGTCAACATATGCTAAATCACTAGATTGTGATTACTATATCCAAAGACTATACAAAGCCCATTGCAAGAAGCAACCCACACGAGTAGAGCAGTTGATGAACATTACTCACAACACATTTCAATGATACCTAACACTACTCTTTTTCACTTGACAAGTAACAAAAATATGATTACGTGTATGTAATAACTGAAACTAAATGTTAAAAACATGGACTGGCAGATTGATGCAAAAAAAAATACACACAGCATAATGCAAAATTAACAAAATATAGCTTTTGATCGCGTGTTTGGAATATTGAAACGGAATACCTTACCTTGATACCCTGGACAAAGGATTTGTATTTTTTATGTGAATACGTTAATTTGATAGTTTGATCTAAAACCGTTTCTTTACACACCTTAATGTAATGATTTGTATTTATTTGTAGCAATGACCAGACAGGATGACAATCCTTTCTGAACTATCATTTCACAAACAACCAATTGATGCAGATTGAATACATACACCAATCACCATAATCATGCTAATTGTACCGAAGGTATTTACGAAAGCCGAGGCCTATTAGTAGGCTCATTGTGAAAACAAACTTTCTGAATTAGTTAAATCTTTAATAAAAAATGAAACACAATACGTTATTATATTACTTAATTCAAATTAATTCGATACCGCTTGTAAATATGATACTTATAAATAAAGCTGTAAATGTGGTTAAATATTTTTACAAAGAGACATGAGCTACAACAATTCAAGAACTTTGAATAACGTGTCTTAAATTAAATTAAATCACAACTGGTTCAAGAGGCACATATGAAAACGAAATACAAAATAATCAGTCTTTTTGGCTGGTCTAAAAGATTTTGGTTGGGTTGGGTTGTACGTCTTCCAACTTTGCAAAGGTCATTTGGCAACATCCGAAGGATGACTTAATTGTTTTAGTTAAGAACGGCACTGTAAGTAGGTCTGGCTATCTGCATCAACCTTTAAATATAAATATCACATCTTCCTATTTCTATAACCAGAGTACATACATCAAAAAAGGCGCACAAACTATCCACCATTTTATAGATATCAATGTTTGTTGGGTAGTCCTCTATAAATCCATTACTATAACATTACATGAATGTGATGATCACCCTTTAAAAATAATGTGAAATTAATGTGAATTAGAGTGAATGTTTGATAATCACCTTTTCCTCAACTCTCTCCAATCCATGAACAAGCCTTCGGGTAAAACATTAGAAACACTTATAATATTTTCAAAAAATATATATCTACAAAATGACAAACACAACTAGATAATATCCAAATAAAGGAATTAAAAGAAGCACAGTCACAAATATAATGTTTTGCTGACATGGTGATTAAAAGTCTGAATTCCTAAAACTGTCTAAAATGTAAAATTTATAAATTTGTAGGTTTGGTTTGATTGATTCTGCTTATGGATGGTTTAAGAAAATGCATGAACTGTCCATAGCCCTAGCACCGGCTTAAGCAGAATTAAATATCTAAATTAATGGTACACTTTTTAATTTAGAAACATAAACATATAATTATACTCATACGTCGGTTATCATTTAAATTTACGATATGTTATTGCATAAACAATGGCGTATATACACATATGGTATATGGGTATAGTATATGGTGAAGTGTCTAACTGTTAGAATCTATGTTCTCATACCTTAACCTTTCAAAAGATAGTACTGACCTGTTAAATACTGTCCAGTTTCACTTACAAGCTGGACATATGGCATAGGTAAAGATGCCAAGGATGAAAGATTAAATGGTGGACGTTACATCTTTGATTTCCGATTTCTTTTGTTGACAGAAACTTTAAAATAAGCCTTGTTTCAACTATTTCTGAGAAGGGTAGGATATATCTATAGCACATTTTTGTTCCAAAAATTAACATGTCGATAATAAAAACATCATTATGACTCTGATGTTTACATCTACTAGCACTTAAACGAGCACGTTTAGTAGGTATTGTTACGAGCCAGGCGTAACGAGAAAGAAAAGCCAGCAACAAACTTGTAACAACAACAAATTTATTACAGAAAAATTATTAAAGAAAAAAAAATAAAATATCAAATTATCTTTACAAATACCTGAAGTCCAAATAAAAATGACAAATGTCTAGTCTGATCCTGGAATGATCCTTTTTTAATAGCACAGTTAAATCCAAGTTAAATCCAAGAACACTTTAGAATAAATTCCCACAATAAAATCCACAAGAATAATTAATAATCCAAGCTCCAATAAATCACTTAATTTCCAAGTTGAATAATACTCCAAATATATTGATTTCTAAAAGATCACTGATGACTTAAAAGGTAACTGATGACTTAAAGATAAGATTAATGAAAAATGTCTCCTTATATATATTAACTAAGAAGTTTTCAGAAAGGTCTATTATGTTCTCAAGTAATCATAATCTAGCAACTTCAACAATAAAGATCATTCCAGAAGTTTCTATCTAAATATAATGCATGAGTTTTCTACAACAGTTATGAACCTTCTAGTACATACATGTAGTTTATGTTCTAAAAATAGAACAATGATAATATTGGAAATACCAACTGGTCAGATATAAATTATATACATGTAATATGTTGCATACATAACAGTATATAACTCCTACTGTTTCTAAATGCTGTACCATATGAACCTTTCTTATGCAAAGAATTTCTATGACCCTCAGAACAAAAAAATGTTAAAATAAATTTCTAATGAAATATTAGTTATATTCCCCATGCACGTACGAGGAAATATAATAAGCACCGTTAGAAACTCCATATGTGTTCATCTGCAGCAGTCATACGAGAATTTAATGTCATATATGTAATATTCCACCATCAAACAAGTCTCTATTCACATTCTTTTAACATGATGGAGTTGGAAATATACTTTCTATATATAATAAGATATCTCTGAGTATAAGCGGGACTGAAGACCTTCTCTACAGTACAAAATAGCTAGTAGCATATAACCCTTATTTAGGTTAAATTTCATAAAAAAATTTACCGAAACAGAAATAAAAACAATGTAACCAATAACAACATTAATAAATTGGGGCAAATAATGTTGACGTAGTTAACGTAGTATGCCTCTTGCATAGAATATACTTCAGAAAATACACTTTAACAGAAGAAATAAAGATAAAAGCATATTGCAAACGCAACAATTGCCACAGAGAAAATGTAATGCTGCAAAAAAGCAAGACAACCAAAGGACTAAGAAGGAAAATGTTAATACTACAGAAACAGAACAAGACCCTTTACACTTTTCGAAGAAGCAAAACACCAAAAAACGTATGAAATTATATAATGAAGGAGGATAGATATCCTACGTTTTTAACATTGTCCATGAGTTGTTATATACAGATCACGACATATACAAAATAGTGCATGAAAATAGCTATATATATTAAGTAAATATAAACAAGCTATAAATATTAAAAAACTATAAAGTTTATTTAATGTTACAAGATCAAAATTGTTGAAACCACAACAGTTACTAGATAATAAAAAATTCAACAAGCAAGAACAAAACAGCAAACTATGTCAATATGAATTTGACTACGGAACAACACTTAACAGTGCCTGCATCAATAAAGAACAGATTTGTTGTTGTTTCTTTTCAAAACGAAAAATACATATTTTTATTCCCTTTTTCGATTTTTAAACTTTCAAGACAGATACGTTTTGTAACCCAAATTAGAAAGCAACAATCATTTACATGATTTGGACGAATTATGGTGATATTTCTGCCTTAAAATGTTTGAATAATTTATTTAACCATCATTGATGAATAATGTGAAGGAATAACAATATATATATAAAGATATGTACTCAAAGATTAATGATGAGTACTAAGAGTCATTTGATTATTTACGATATAATAAGCAATCCAATAAAATGGTAATAAAAGAATAAATTTTGCAGTTAGATAAAAGGAATTCACACGTCTTCATATAAACATGTATGATTATAATAATATTTCAGATGTTGGAAAAGCACAAGGGTCGTTTGCAATCAGAAGTTCCTTTGTCGTATGTGTTTTTTGGAAGGTGTATTTCTGCCGTAGTATTATATCATTTGGTTTAAACAAAGATTCTGACCTGTCTACTAAAATAATGTGTGTTATGTTACATAATTAGCTAAGAAAATTCGCCTCCTTGTAGGCCAATATCTCGCTTTTAACTAGGTTTTGCACGTATTATGTACATGTATCGCATAGATGGTTGTGTAAGCTCTCAATTTATACAAAATATTTGTACATCTTCAGTCTAGCTTTGATAATACTATTAGCTCGATAAACGCTATCTACTTGTGTTTACAAAGCTAAATTGGTTGGGAAAAAGTCTCATTTTACTGGCTAATCAAGAACCGCTGAATTCTTAGTATACAGGCAAATGGAATATTTAAATTGAAATATGTCTCTTTTATGTGAAAAATGAACTTTCTTTATCATCTGTCACAAGCTGGTGTAAGGAATTTAAAAATGGTTAGATTCCGTATGAGATGCACCTCATGCACCGACTGAAAACTTTAACTTTGCCAAAAATGGTTAAAAAAACTAAAGTATTTGATTGCTTCTGATGCAAGATTTACATCAAGGTATATAGTTGTATGCGTTGGTATCTCTGTTGGGGCTGCTCATGTAATTCGCAGAACGTGATTTAAAAATGAAAAGGATAAGTACCAGATGGATACCCCATCACCTAAAAAAGAGCAAAAACTTGCTCGTATAAGAATGTCCAAACAATTGTAAAAAAGTTCCCTATATACAGCAATCGATCTTTCGCAAATATCATCACTGGCGATGAGACGTGCGTTCACTTTTATGAGCCCAAGCTAAAGATGCATAACAAACTAGGGGCAACCAAAGAATGTCAAAGACCTTGCACATCAAAATGCACCATGAGCGTCAAAAAGGTTATGTTTGTAATTTTGATTACAAATCAAGGTCATGTTATTCAAATTGCCGTACCAAAGGGTAATCTAAATCTGTTTATGTCAAGTTTTACAAAGGAAAGGCCCTTCATTAATTAAAAATAAATGTCAAAAACCGTCGACCAGCAACTGGTCTCCGTGGTGTCAGTTTGATGCATAACAATGCTTTGTCTCACAAAGCGGCAATTGTAGGACAATATCTGATCAGGAAAAGGCTGACAAGCTTCCTCACCCTCATTATTCGCCAGATCTTGCGCTTGCTGGAAAAAATTATCAAACGCGAAAATATCTCGGGTCGGCTATTTTCCAGTGTCTGAACAGTATACCTCGAAAAGAAAATGAAAACGTTTGTAAAAATTAGATTAAAGGACTAAAACTTTGTATATCACATGGTGGTAAGTATTTTGAGGGATTGATTTTGGCACCTTTTGTTAAGCACTTCTGAAAAAAAGACACGGTCGCATTCATGTTTGAACATCCTTCGTTTCATATTCGTTTTTGTTATCGCATAAATGTAATTTAGTAGATTAAAACCTTCATTTTTGTAGCTGTGGCTACTACAGGTATCAATTTAAAATCCAAGTAAGTCAAATGTATTTTAACTCTTTAAAAAAACTGTTGGAGAACACATGCTTGCTTTAAGATTATAGTTTTAAAAAAGAAACAAACGGTTCCTAAACTTTGCCTTCAGCATGGTCGGCTACTGAATAAAACTATCCATTTTAAGAATAATTAGGTCTAAAAAAGTAGATAAAGTTGTAAATATCTAGGTATATATTTGAAGTTATCTTTCAAAAAAAAAATCCTGTCAATCAATGTCATTTGAAAATGCTAGCTAAATTTATAAATATTTGTCAAGTGCCTAATATTATGCTTGTACCACATCCTAGAGAACAGAATGCATCGCAAACCAACCAACTCTCTGCAAATCTTGGTATTGCAGCTGAGGTTCAATGTGAAAAAATAGACTGTTACATAAAATAACTCTTACTTAGCCTGACGTTTAAGATGTTACAATCGCTAAAACTTTGAAAGGTAAAGATGATTAGCAAGATGCCAATAAATGTACCATACCATGAGCGCAATTCATAACTTTTTTTGCAGGGAAATAACACTTTACCACTACTGACGCAAAAATTAGAGGCTAAATCAACAATTGTCTAAGTGATAAACGATATATCGTGATCATTTAAACAGCTTTAACAGCATTAGAAAAGTACAAGATTGATATCTAGCATAGAATTTTAGACAAAGGGAACCGATTTTCCTTTTTAACTAAAGACAATTTTAGATAATATGCACATCAAATATTTGAAATATAATCACTAAGTGTCAGCAAAACGTTCATGTTATAGTATGTGACAAACACATGCTTATATATTTAACTATATTGTTTATCTTTAGCAACACCCTCATTGATTTTAGATTAACGAGTACATATAAAATAACATATTCATATTAAACAATATGAATATTACTTAAAACTCTTAAGATATGAATTTTTGAAAACCTGATAACAATCATCTTGTACACTTATCAAGGTAGATACATTTTAAATATTATCTTACAATTTCACACGAAGGAATGATTAACATATTAACATTAATTGAACCAATACTTTATCATTCAATTATTTTGAAACAATAATTTAAATTAACATTTTTCTTTTGTGGAATAAATTGGAAAACTATTGAAAATTATGTAGGCGACTTTAAACATTTAGTTATAGAAACGTAATGAGATCAAAAGGAATTCCTATTAGTTTAAATAGATGTATTATCATGTTTACACTCGGGAATTGATATAAAAGGTCAGGTCATAAGTCATTACAAATTATATAAGAAATTATCAAACCAGAGGTTTCCAAGTGTTTTAACTTAGGTGAAGTAGTTATATGTTTTGATGGGTGTGTTGTAAGAACTGCAATATTTGGATGCAGCGAATCAGAACAATGACAACCTTAAAGTATAATAACGTGTTTGTTAATTATGAATTTTTAGAATTTGTACCTTCTTTGCTTAACTTCAAATAAATACTCATTTGAATTGTTTCGTTTATTTAAGAACGATATTTCTTTCTGTTCAATATTAATTTTCTATCAGCATATTGCAATCTTTAAAATGACAAGTAAGAATGTAATACTTGTTACTGGAGGAGAGGGTCTTGTCGGTAGTGCAATAAAGTTTGTCTTAGATAATGGCGAGACAAGAACTGAAGAAGAATGGGTGTTTACGTCTTCTAAAGAGTGTGATCTCACGTAAGATATATTTTAAAATACGATGTTTAACACACATTTATATAGTTAAGATTGAAACGTAAATCTTTTTAATTTAAACAATCGATTTGTTCTAGATCTTTTGCTTTAAAGCTTGCAAAACTGAAACGACGCATACAGTATTAAAAGTGTATTACACCGTTGTTAGTGTAGCAAGGGAATAATCTCGTGAAAAATGCATTTTAAAAATAGCATTAGCAAGCATTGTTTAAAGAATTTTGTCTTATGTAAGAATTGGACCCTTTCCTTGGTTGTCGAATGGGTAAAGTCGCCGACTTTAAATAGATTACCCGTCACCGTTGTGGGATTGAATCCTGCCAGGGAGTGTGGGTCTTTCATGTGAGGGAGTGTTCCATTTAGCTTACAGAGAGTTGGTGGTTCTATTTAGATTCCTGCTTTCGCCTTAAGTAATGTTCGAATCTTATATTAAAGTAAATATGATCAAATACGAAACGCTCACTTAAAGTCGTCACTTTTATTTACTATTTATACGATGAATATATGATTCAGATAAAAGTCAAGCTTATTTGATGTTGTACGCTAAATAAATATGTTTTAACGGTTAGTGATATTTCTATAAAAACATACATTATAGCAAATCTACATCACTTGTTAACCTTTGGTCAAACATGACTTGTATAACTGATATTAACTTGATTATTTTTATACGCCGTTGACCAAAAATTTTACCGTTAAGCTGATAATCAGTGGCACCAATTTGGTAAAAAAATATTCATAAAGAAATGTTCCCTTTTGTTCGCGGAACAATATACTATTATAACAATTGAACTAACAAATATGCTTGCCAAAAATTTTCTTGGATTGTAATGCACTAATTTATCGTTTAAGTAAGTACAATCACATTAATATAATTACATTCTATTCTCATCTGATCTTAACAATGAAAACGTAGTAGTATTATTTCTATTTAAGTTTAGCTTCATTAAAATTTTGCCAAAGAATCCTAAATCAATATCTAAAAAGAACCAATTTCAAATTTTCTTTTACAATTTTTATAACCTTGAGCTTGTGTTCACCTATAATCTAAATTGCTCACTATATTGTTTCCTCCTTGTGTTTAAGGAAATTGACGGATACAAACAAATTATTCGAAAAAGTTAAACCTACGCATGTAATCCACTTAGCTGCAAAGATTGGAGGGCTTTATGGCAATCTTGAAAATAGCCTGCAATACTTTGTAAGTAATATCTTTCGGTAAAAATGTTTAGTTTTTTAATCATGTTTTTTTCTAACAAAGGGATCAAGAACGTTGTGGCTGTGAAATTATTTCAAGTATCTCAGGGACATGTACAAAGTGTTTTGGAATGTATAAAAATAAATATTTCTCGCAAATCCAACAGGATTTGTATTGTTCGAATCGGTCCTGCAAAATGCAAACTTGCACTCCCTTATAACATTATTATAATAATTATTGTTTGTATACATTTTCAAGTTCGGTTAAAACGTTGATATGAGCATATTAGCAACACATATAGTGTCAACTTTTACTGTACAGATAATTTTGTAAATACGGAAAGGTTTTAACTAACCTTTACATACCCGAGCAGTCGACAAATAGCATGCTATCAAACATGTCGCAGATTTTTCTTTTATGATAATTACTTATGTTGTACAATTAAATAAAGATGTATGTATAAACAGAGAAATAAAAGATCAAATGAGGTTTAAGTTATTAATACAAAATAGCTATTTTTACTGATTGATTTTTATTGAATATCGATTTTTTCCTATTTGGTAAACAATTAAAAAAATTAAAAAGAAATAAGTGATTTTCTTTAAACTTATTGCAGAGAACAAACATCATTATAAATGATAATGTATTAGCTGTAAGTCATAATTTTGGAGTGAAGAAAGTTGTGTCATGCCTGTCGACTTGTATATTTCCTGACCGCGTTTCATACCCAATCGACGAAAAAATGGTAAAAACATGCACATTCTTAAGACATGAATATTTCTTTACATAACATATAACTATTTTAATCCTAAAATGATTGAGAGTATTTATTTATTTAACACAATGATCAAGTTTCTATTAACAAATTGTTTTTTGAATAATTTATTTCAACATACGCGTGCCTAAAACTGCAGTATGAAGATTCGGCAACAAATACATAACTTAAATATACTCAGTTATATATAACATAAAATCTTAAATAACTTGCAGATTCATGATGGGCCTCCGCATGATTCTAATTTTGGATATTCATATGCTAAAAGGATGATCGACGTCTTGAACAAGTAAGTCAAATTTCTGCCTTCCTTTTTCTGAGTGTGAAGTTGAATTATATGGTACAGATTTAGTCTTTTCTCATTATACATATTTCGTATATGAAATGTATTCTAATTCTCAAATATATCTAATGCATGCAGATGTTACAACAAAACCTATGGTGACATATTTACTTCCGTGGTACCTACAAATGTGTTCGGACCGCATGATAATTTTAACGTTGAGAATGGGCATGTTTTAGGTGGACTTATCCATAAAGCGTTCTGCGCTAAACGTAAGCCATTTGTTTATTTTCACTAGTTTTCATAATGTGATTACCTTGAAGCAATGTTTCAGAGTGTTATTGTTATTTGCATTAATGTTGCTGTTTGTTATAAAGGTTTCTATTAATTAATGTAGTTTAAGTGATAACACTTAACATGGCAAAACAGAAAATGTTACACGTTCGATTCGGTCAAGCATGTTCATATAGGGTAGTTGTTAATGCAAGCTACCGCCTTTAGCAGAAATCTTCATATAGATTTAATTTATGATTAAAATTAATACGATTCAAGGAAGTGCTTATGCTATTATGAGTCTTCTGTATTTTTTCTCGGCTCAGGGGACAATACCGACTTTGTCGTATGGGGCACGGGTTCACCGCTAAGACAGTTCCTTTATTCAAGAGACCTTGCTCGTCTTATGATATGGGTTCTACGCAGTTATGAAGAAATAGAGCCTATCATTATTTCAGGCATGTAATCATAGTTGCGAACGTAATTATAATAATTTCTTCATTTTGAACATTTACAGTAAGTAGTGATTGATTGAAATGATTTACTGTTGCTTCTATAATCAACTTAGCTAAACAATTTATCAGAAATTAGATAAAATTCACGCATAAAGAGTATAATTCTTTATGGTATCAGCAAAGAAAATGTTATTATTTTCATACACCTTTCCTTTAAAATTTTTGTTTTTTCTTACAAAAAGAATACAGCATACCACAAAGCTGTAATATAAGTCTCTGATCAAATTTAATACCTTAATGACAAACTATAACTGAAATGAAATTAAGTATATTATAAATATTCCTTTCATGTTTTCAAAGTCAATGTCGAAGATGAAATAAGCATTAAGGAAGCTGCTGAGATTGTCGTTAAAGCAATAGGATTTAAAGGGAATGTTATTTATGATACAAATAAATTAGATGGTCAATTCAGAAAGACAGCGTCGAACCGTAAGCTGAAAACATATCTTCCAAATCTGAAATTTACTCAATTTGAAGACGGTAAGCATTAAAGAAATAAAAGACATATAAAAGCGTAATGAATTAAAAAATGAATTGTTTTATATATCTAATGATTTATATGGAATGACAAAATATCATTTAATAATCTATATACGAAAAAGGGGAAGTAGATATTAAATTTATAATACAGAAATAAATCAAAAGAGGTTCAATACAAATCAAACACTACGCTTGTCTTAAATTACAAAATTATCGAAGACAAAATGTAAAGGTTCTGTAGGAAGGTAAATATACGTAAATTAACATTGTTGTTGGAAATGAAAAGTTCCTAATGTGACTTGCCTGCTTATATTGCCATTGTAAATGTATGAGTTAAATATGAATTAAAATTCAAAGCATTTATTTTTAATAAGTTCGTGTTTATCGGTTGATGTATATGTATATTTTAATATCTTCAGCAATCAAAGAGACTGTAGATTGGTATATGAAACATTTTGAAGAAGCGAGGAAGTAATCAAGGTGTTACTCACCCTCATACTAGGAGCTGGGAATATTAAATTCGAGTGACTGTATAATTGAAAGCAACTGTATTTTATAGTAATTTATCATTATGATCATTAATACAATCCGATGAACACATTGATTTCAGTCAGTATAAGTAGCTGTATATAATAATTATTCGCGGGAGTACTTGTATAGTCACCGACAATCCTATTTGCTGTATCTTATAGCCAAATAATTTTTAATTGGATACTAATTAATGAATATGATAAAGGATACGAGTCTTGCATCTGATCAATTTTTACCTTGTATAAGATTAAAGGCATATAATACTGAAAATCGTTAATTTCAGATAGGTCAGTAAATGTAGGTTTTTTATAAGATGCGTAAACATTTTATGTCATAGCTAATATATTAAATTATTTATTTTAAAGCTTAATATGACAAGTAAAATGAAGAACAAACATGTCTTTCTTTACTTTTTTCAACTATAGTCTCTGAATAAACTCTAATAGTTAAATCATTAGTGAATGTGTAACCCCTTAGAATTTAGAGACTTACGTTAAGGAAGGCAAATTGTAGTTAATCATAAACAAGAAATGAACGCGAGATCTGATATCCATCAGAGTACTTTAATAAAATTTAATTCAGTTTACACTAAACATGCAATAATTACTTATTAACGTTACTCTACAAGGGTGTTTCGTCACCAGTACAATATTTGCAAATGGTACATGATTTAAGGTTGAAAACATTTTGAGCAATAACTTAGCGGTTTCAAATCATACACGTTTTTGGTCATCTGTCGATATATGGGACATCCATCTAGCAGAAAAAAACGCTTGAAAATGAATCACTTATCGTGTACCTACCAATATTTTTTCCCTGATTTTCCAGAAATGCGTCGTAAATGTAACAGGTTCAGTTTGATTACGATTAGATTAACACTTAAGTGAGACTCAGGTTTATACCGATGACAAGAGATTGAATAGAGCTATTCATGACAGGCATATCAACATCTACATAGTGCAAACCGATTTTGCACTAAAGTACAAACTACATTACACATCGAACAACCTTCGATTGTGACATATTTAAGTATGGCCTTATTTTATTCTGGACAAAAGATACAAAGTCGATTTTACAGAAGTATTGTCTTGAAAAAGATTATGATTAAATTTTCCATGGATCTGTTAGTGGTTTTACTTTACAACATCTTCTGCATATAACATAATTTAATTGACTTAGGAGAGGTTTTTGGTAGTTGTTTTTGTTGTTGTTTGTTTGCATCTTTTTATTTTTAGATTTTAGTTATAAAAGTATATAAATCTTTAGAATGAATTTATTATAGAGTGTATTGAAAGTATTGAGAAAAATATACAAACACATGAAACATAAAACACCTCTTGTAAATACAATGGTTATAAGGAAATACTTCGATGTACAAGGAAACATTTAACAGATAATATGGTATTCATATCAGTGTCTCAATCTAACATCTGTGTAATAAGCTAAAATACATGCTGCTACGCAATGTTAGCGCCACAGAAAATGTCACAGTGTCTAGTACAGGTTGGTAGGAATTACTCTTATATAACAGAATATGAAAGTAGGTAAAATCTATGAATGGGAAGTCAGATAAGAAAAAATCATTCAATTCATATCACACATTTTTCGTGTTAAAGTTTTCAATCAGTATTTCTGTGTACCGTTTTGAGCCAGAAACTTTCAGCGATTATTTCTCAACCAAAAAGTTGCGATTGTTCATTTACCCGATTTCATCGCAGATTATAATTGAGTTTAAATGGTGGCGACCATGACCGACAAAAGACATTGACAATTTTATTGATAGTTATAGCATCAATATCATACATAACCATTATGAAAAAATGTAAATTAATAGAGTCAAATACATAGCTGAAGAGACGAACTTCCTATTTTATTTTGTTTTTTCCCCCAAATTTTTATTAATATGTTACAGATTAACCCTTATTTTGTATATTTTACGCGGTTGATCCGATTTATATTGATTGTTTTTATTTATTATTTTCAGTTTACTAGTTCTATAAATAGGCAACTTCAGAAATTTATTTGAAATCATTACAATAAAATTATATGTTCCTGAATTTAAATCACATTATAAAGTTTATTTCAAATATATTCTTAAAACATATCGGCTTAATGTAAACATGTTGAAATTTCTAAATATGGTAATTCTGTTCAATCTTTTAGACCAACTTTGACCAAAATTGAAAAAGACGAATGTGTCACTTACCTTTAAGAAGTTCTAAAAAATATTTTGAAAAGCAACGCTAGTTTTCTACTTCTCCTTTCAAATTCATATGCTATGTACTTCACTACATAGAAATTCAATGGAATGCATACCTATTTTGCGATAGGGTAGCAGGTCTGTATTTAATGCGATAAAATCCATTTTATAATCGCAAATAAACTCTAGATGATTGTGTTACACAGAATGGACAGTAGCACAGTCCTCAGTAATTTTTTTAAGAAACAATAAATCAGCCATTTCATATTTTATTCAACTCCCCAGTACATTTGTACAGTTATGTACCATTTTAAAAAAGAAACAAAACAATATACATATAATAAGAATACCAATAAAGCAAACGGGTTGGACAACACGTTCTTAAAACATTAGATTTAGACAAGTGAGATAAGACTTGAGTATATTATAGGGTTTTCGATTTGCCTGTTTTTCATTTAAAGACAATCAATAACTAATTTTATCCTTTTTTGTCTGAATACATCTCGTTGTGACATAGATGTGTTCATACGTTTTCGTTTTCTTTCACAAAATAATCGTTGATAAATTATACAGCTCTTAAACTAATATTTTTTAAGTCCAAGAGCAATCAGTAACGAAATGTGTTGCCTCATGATAGCCATAACTCGGCCAAAAATCAAACTCAAAACCTGTGAGATATGAACAAGATTTTAAGCTACCGATTAATCATGTAAACTTTTATTGAAATTGTATTAGTGGTATAACAGGAGTAATCCGAAAAAAATCTAAAATTAAAATCATTAAAGGGACAACACTCTGACAAATCTATATAACTATATCTTATAATATCATAAATCATTGCTATCCCAAGCAGAGAAGATATTTCAAACATCTTATTTCCTGTACGTCACATGTATTTATTTAGTGTTGAAAATAGGTTACAATGGCTTTTATTAAACATGATTTCCTGAGCAAAGTTCCGTGACGAAAGATAAAAACGCTTTATAATCAGCACCTTTTTGTCATTACAATAATTTTGTAAAGAATTTTCATTTAGGCACTTAGTGTTAATTGCAGTCCTGTATGATAACCCCAGTTGGATTAATATATAATATAACCGTTACACTAAATAACTTCTTTCAAGGAAAACATGAATACACTTGCGACAGTCAGTATTATTAATTTATAAAAATATAATTTATTTTCATAAAAGTCATAACTTGGTCTAGATATTTGATTGTTCATCAAAAACAAATACAATTTTTTCATAAAATAATTCTGTCTTCTAAGATTGTTTTTCATTTTAATAAAACTTCTAAAGATTGAGTATCCTTAGACCATTTATTATCCTAATCGGACTAAAACACATGCTTAATTATAACTCATTAAACGATTCAGAGTCAAATAATTGCTTTAACCAGTCAAAGAAACATAAATATTTTGTGAATGTTTGAGTAGGAAATAACTTGTATAGAAATCTAAAATATGCTGTGAATAAAATTTTCAAAATCTTTTGTCCGCCAAAGTGGTAATTTACAATTACGATGATACAAGGAATCGATAAAATATGGGCAGTCCAGTGATTTAGCTAATTTCGATCCATCTGTGTGTCGAGGCTGCATAAGTTCAAAAGCTAGTCTGCATTCCTGAAATATAATACACTAAATTAAACAAATGTAATCTCAAAATGCCCTAGATTTTATCGTAACTGTTTATTCCAGTTATTCTGAAACAATGATATCGTTTGACTTAAAAAAATAACAAGACAAAGAATTGGTCGCTGCTTTTTGATTGGTGTGTAAATGTATGTACGATATTATTATATTTCTTTTTGTTAGGTAAATATTTGTAAAATGTAATAAGGAATATTTACATCTGAAGACATGTTGCAGATAAGATAGTCATTGATAACAGATAGGTGTCAAGTATTGTTCCAGCAACTGAAGGAAATTGGGCATGGCTTTGATTTCCACCAGGTTTGTACAAAAAGCTTTAGTTGGAATACCTAAAACGAAAAAAAACTATAATATTATACATACATTTATATGCCATGCTTTTGAACTTTTTCCATTGTTGTTCATTATTATTATTATATAAAAACAAAAAAAAACTGTTTAATGTTTAATTTACATGTCCATAAAATTTCGAACGGCTTAATATAAACGTATTTTATATAAAATGACATTATGCCTATTCCATTGCACATGGTCTCTGTGGAGTGGTAAAAAAGAAAATAACTTTGCCGTTAATGTATTTTACTACGAAAAAAAATCAATAATTCAAATGATGATCAGAAATGTTTATAAATAACAAAATGAATCGAACTGCTCTTTTTTTCAAAAAGTGCGGGGCAGTCTTTTATAATTCCTTTTTATATTGTACCACTATGGATTGTTGGTCATTCACCATTATAAGAGTCAACTTTAAAAAAGAAATACTTATTCAAGTCAATATGTCAAAGAAAAATGATCAAAGTGTCACTTTAATTACATTGTTTTTCTTTAAAGATTGATCGTGTTACATGAAGAGTACAATAAATAAAAAAGAAAAAAGTAGTTAGCTACTGAAGATACACAATAAATTTGTATTTATTTGTGTTTAAAAATGTCATGTTTGTGTATGTTAAAATGAAGCACAATAAAGACGTCTCGTCACAGAATATTTAATGTCTTAATCCAGGTTTATCTGTAATATTAAATTTTGAATTACTACAAAACACATATTTATGTACTGTTTATGTTATGAAACTAGCACGTGAATAAATGAATGTCTTTATTAAAATATAAAATATTCGAAAAAAGGTCACAATATATACAGTTGCTTAGCCTTTTCTACAACAGAAGGTTCGTCAGTAGCTATGTAGATTCTTCTTTGTATTCCAGATAAACCAGATTTTCTTTCGTATGCCATATACCATTTTTCAACCAAATTGATATATTCATTAAAATTGCAATGTATTGCTTGGGTTTGTTTGTTCTTTATTTGAACTAGTAGCCTGAAAGTAAAACAAGGGATGAATGTGAGATAAACATTGTTTAAAAAAGAAAAACGAAAGCATACAAAATAAATTTTTTTACAAATGCTTATTTTTTGAATAAAGAAGTTACATAACGTAGTGTATGAGAAAATGGTATTTAAATAAATTCTTATACAGAAGTATTAGTGCGTGAAATCAACATTGCCATTGACTCTAATGGTCATATGTCCCTCACAGTTAATTCAGTAATCATAAGTGAAGGATAAGTGACCGGACACTTGCGAAGACATGTGTTATTACCGAAAAAGTATCATGAATAGGCGGTTTGATGGATCGACCGCTGAGGCATGGTCAAAAATTTGTAAAATATCGGCATGAAATTAACCAACAAACCAATTCATCAATCAAACAATAAACATGAGAATATTGCTTACCCGACAGTGATATTTTGAAATCCTAGCTCTGCCTTGCTTTTCTCGATAAGAAGGTTAAAGTTTTTGCTAGGTCTAAGTATGAACGTAGCTATTTGTCCAGCCCACCAAAGAGATGGGTTTGAATGGAAATGATCAATAACATTTGTTAAATACGAAGGAATGGTTCTTTGAAGATCGAAGTAGTTTGTTTGAAAACTCGCCTTTATCACTGGTATATCATCAGTGCCAAACACACCTATATGTCAAGTAAATACGTCTTGTCATTATTATACCTCTTTTCATGTCTAAAGAATTATTTTGGAATGACTTGTTTCGTAATTTTAGAAATAAAATTTGAATATTCGTTTTGGACGCAATTTTTACACTAAATTATATCTATCATTTTTAATGTTTTCAGCTGAAATATTAACAAATACAGAAGAAGACTTTTTCATTCGAGTGGCGAAGTAAAAGATGATAAACACCAATTGAAATCAAGATTTGTTTATTTATGAAATCAGTTATTTTCATCGATATATAAAATATCAAATGAATGATTAGGGTACATTGTTGAAATACCGTCTTACACTTAAAATCACTGTATTCTAGGCAAATGTATTAATACATTTTTGAAAGAAAAGTCATGTAAAGGGGCAAAATAAATTGATTTTGATAGGTATCCAGTTTAAGGATTCCAAATGAGAGATGTTTGTGGTAAAATGGATTTCCCATCATTGCCGACATTTGGAAAAGAAAGGCAAGAGTAAACAGTCTCAAATGTTGCTTAAACAGTTTCCAATTTTCATCACCCAATCTTTTGCAAATATTTCCAGTAATAACAAGAATTGTATATAGGGGAATTAGTCTGGCAAAAGACCATTGCTAAGCGGGCCAAAGTATATGGCATATTTTACTTTACAATTTAATTCACTGTACCTATGGCAAATTAGTTTATCCGAAATGGCTAAAGTTAACTGAAGTTAACTTCGAAAATTCAAGATAAAAAGTAATTATTGCAAATAAATCTTTTCTACTAACTAAAAACAACTTTAGCAGCTGTCTGATTAGTTGGTGATGTGCATGTGTTGCTTAGCGGTAACAACATTTCGCCCCATGCTGTATTTGAGTGCTTGCTGACATCTGTGCTAATCATAACGGTTCTATTTGTAAAATATCCGACAGTGAAACATATGGTTAAAAGATGTACCTGATAACCAAAGCCTTCTGAAAAAATAACCCACAAAATATGAGAAAGTATTGTTGCAATAATTTTCTCAAAGAGAAACTATTTAAAATAAGGGAGTGTTCTTTTTACTTTACATCACATAAATGTTGCTCATCGGTTCAAGTCTCTTCTTGAAAGTACAAACCGTAGATATCAAACGCGTTTAATGCCTAGTTTCTACACATGTTTGATAATTTAGTCACAAGAGCCAACCTGGACTTAAATGATACATGAGCATTCAAGTGAAATTTATTGTATCCTTACCAAAAGTCAGCAAAGTTCATTATATATAGCGTTTTTGTACATAAAAATATGCCACAATCAAAGTTAAAAGATGACTACATGTTTTAAAATAGGGGGACTGTTTGATTGGAAATATAATGTTACCGAAGATCATTTAGAGCGACTCAATTAAAAATCTGCTCTTCTTTTGAACACCCTAAAATGCAATAATTATTCCGAAAATCTACTTATTCATGTTCGATAATCTCCTAGTTTGGTCACTGATCTATGTTGGTGTTTATTTTTGATTCTTTGTTCTTACTTAAACAAAAATGTTCGTGTGCTATTGGACTCTGTGAATATGCTAAAATCTCTTACTTGATGGAAGTTCACATATGACCCATTTCTGATTATTGCAATCCTTCGGATTCTAGAAAAAATGTAAGGTAAAACGCTAGGTAGAGGAATAGAATAATATAGTATAATTGAAATTAAGGCCGAAAACTAAACTTAATACACATAAAGTATTAATTTAAAAATAGTGAAGGATGATACACTGTAACTGAATGATATTTTCCTAATAAAATACAGAAGAGGGAACAATTAAAAGTTAAAATCGCAGTAAAGAATCATAAATAGTAAGGATGATGTATAAAATAAAAAGAGTATTATGACAATTTAAAATACTGTATTATCATTCAAGGTAAGGTAGATGTAAAACTAAAAAACAATAAATATAATGTCATGAAAAGTAAAGTTATCATAGCATATAAGTGGTTAACACATAAACCGCGGCGCAGGAGTGTAATAAAGCCATGTAAAATACGATATTACACTTTGACGTGACGTCATTTGCGCTAAAACGCGCTAATGTTAGCGTATCATAATAAGCGCGTCAATGAAAAATGACTCTTTTTAACAGTTTACCGTTCTTATTTTATAATGGATAAATAGAATAGTATTTTCGTGTAGATGAACATGTAATACTAAATTTATTGAACTCGTGGAATAAAACAATATGATGTTCGCCAAAGGCTCGCATAATATTATTTTCTTCATCTCGTTCAATAAATTTAGTACTAAACCTACACTCATTCAATATCCTTTATATGTTAATGTAGACTGTTGATATGGATGCTGTATTTGTACAAATGAATGATATTACATAAAAAAATCATTATTCCGAATTGATATTAACTTAGAAACAGAAGATTTTGCAGTTTATATAATAATATCAAAAGGGTTTGGAGAGTTTATCTCTAATCTGCAGGCAGCAACTGAAATTACTATATAACCAGTGCAGACTAAAATGTTATGTATCTGAGATTCAGGCACTACTAAAATTTACAAAATTTCGTTTTACAGTTTGTGTATGAATGAAACAATATGAAAGTTTATTGATATCTTTTTTTTTAAATCAAAGTTAAATACCTGAATTAGTTCCAGCCTTTTTTGTACGATATCAGCTACATGCCTGTATTCAAATATGCTTGGTTTTAATGTTTTATGTTCACTTGTGTTTGTGTACAGTCTAAAATGAATGAAAACGAATTATTTTCTTTTTAAAAAATACACCAAAAGCGGTTTATTAAACAAAAACAGTATTGCGAATTCTAGATTATACTATTATATTTTTACATTTCTCTTATTTTACACGATTGGAAAACAGTACCGTTTGGCAATCTATAGACATCTTAATATCAAAAAAGACTTATAAAAGAGACATGCCCCACCCTCCAAAAATTGACAATACTGACATAAAAATTATGCTTCATTGCAACACCATTCTATGATGTTAGATGTCCGTTATATATGATTACTTATGGCCAAATGACTTTGTGCATGAAGGTGTTAACCCAATTTTTTTCTTGTAACGTAAGTTTAAGTAATTGAAAAACAAAGCTCATAATAATATAATCACCTTAAAATGGATAAATTTGCAAACTGTTTTAAATCTCACGAAATTTACAGTTAATTGTAATAGGGCAATAGGGAAGATGTTTTCTGTGTTTTTTTTTTATTTTTAAAAGGTCTTACTCTGTATTTTGTCCTTGATGCTGTTTGTGTGAATTGTTTCTAGTGTAATCGTATTGGTGATATTTAATATTGCAATACATTGTGCTAATTGAGATCAATACCATGAGGATTGTTCCATTGATGAACCTTCAACACAATAAACTCAACATAAAACATTGCTGTTATTCAAACAAGCCAAACGGTAAGATAATATAATAACCGCTATATAAATCTAGTGTCAAGAGGTTCTTAGGAGCTTCTGTTATTAATAATGTGTCGTGCATCATTATCAACATATGCCAAAGAGGCATGTAACTAGCAAAGTTTGGGCGTAACTGGTATTATCAAGCACATTTCAATTTTTTTAGAACATTTTAAAACGAACAATTCTTAACTACTACCTACTGTTTTCATCGTGAATGAAGAAATGTAGGTGATATTTGCTTCTATCTAATTGTAACAACATATTAATAGTGGTTGTGTTGAATAGTTGCAACATGATGATTTCATAAATGTTATCTTATTTTAGAAAGGAAATATTAAAACAAAAGTCAACTAAGTAGGCGGGGGAGCATTCAATGAATTCATCCCCGAACAAAACACAGCAACATAGGACCACCGGCAAGGAGCCCAACATGACAAATGAAACATTATTGCAATTGTTAGTGTTATTGGTTGACTGTTAAGTATCATTCGGTTCAAAACGGTTCAGATTATAACAATGCCCAAAAGAAAAGTTTAAAAAAATTCTCTTTGAAAGTTCCATTGAATGTTCTACTTAAAATGTATGAAATATATGTACGAAAAGAAATAAAATATAGAAATGTTCTATTGATAAGTAATGTTTGTTTTATCACAAAACTGAAATAGTGAAATACGTACCTTCTTTTTGTTGTGGATTCCTTTGTATTTTTCAAAATATCAAATTTATGTTTCATTTTCCAGAAACTCAGACACATGCTTATCGGAGTTGTTTTCTAAAATAATAAAACTAGTATTATAAGAGGAAGAGGTAACGATATCTTATAGAGATCGTTACCACATGTACTAAGACTTTTGTATAACTTGTTAACGGATTGCAAATAACTCCTTCATCTGTCATTCTATAACCAAGAAGCATTTATTTTTTAATGACACATTGTAGTAAATTTTTATTAATAAACTTTATGACATATTGAACTATTAAGGTATATACACGACAATCTTAAATTGTAGATACTCAGAATGATGTTGCTGGTTAAGGTTTTATTTTGTTCTGTTCACAATTTTTCTAACACATTTAAAAATTGTCTTTTTTTACGAAGAATGTTTGTATATCTGGTTTTGTGATTTCCCAATACGCAGCAAATACTTGTATGTTAGGACAATTGCAGTGTTAATGAAAGTTTTAAAGGGCAGTAATTTATTGTAGTCAGCTCCGCCTCTTGCTTCGCAATAAGTATCCAATTCAAATTGTTATTTCGAAAAAAAATAACTTTTCTGTAATATACAACTTATATTTAAACTCATTTGCTCTATTACTGTATTATTCGACTTTGTTTGCTAAGCATCTGGGCCGTAACCACCAAATATATCTACATCGAATCCATGTCTTATCTTTTTGTTTACATAAAACACCCGTTCACTGGATACTTGACAATGGCTTACATGTACAAACTAAACTGGCTTCGTTTCTTTTCTATCATAAATTGAAAGATAATCTCTTTGCAAATTCACCTGCAGACGAAAAAAGGCACCATAAGGAATTGGGATATATGTCTGTTCGAGTCTGTTATAGCAAGGCCAATTCACTGTTTTTTGACAAGACGGTAAAATACAGTCTGTGTTAATAATGATTTCAGACTAGTGGTTCTGGATTACGGACATATTTATTGATTGGAAGTTCAATCGCCATTCTTTAATATGAAAGCCAACATAACAAATTATTGCGTTTGTTAAAGGACTCTTTTTCAATCACGTGTAAAAACTCACACAGTTTGTATCGATTATAAATACTGTTTAAGCCAAATAGTAAACCCGCTCATATCAAAGTGCACCAACTGTACACCAAATGAAACCGCAGTCTCTATACACATGTTTATGAACAAATAAACAGACAAAACCTAAAACCGATATAAATTACTAAACAGGTAGTGTAATTTTTTTATAAATGTTACACTCTTGCACAAAAGTTATATCTTAATTCACCATTTCTTTTTTTTAGATTTTCTTCCTGGCCAAAAACTAATACTATGAAAAGTAATTCCAGATAGAGACTATGTTTGATTAAATTCAGTTTCGAATATACCGTTATCATGAACATGTCGAAATTGAATAACGCATTTTTATAGTAGTACAACCAAAGATAGATATTGACAATGCTACGAGCGAACAGTGTTCAGATTTTTCGTATAGAGCCTACACAATTTCTGAACAAATTAGACTGAATTAGAAATCTTAAGAATTGCTCTTAAATTTGTAAGGTAAGGAATATACAGTATACTGTTCATTTTTACTATGATTATGTACGTTACAAATGAAAAAATAAAAAGTTTAAAATAATTCCCATTCACTTCGTGAAATCAAACGTAAAACATATCATCTGTTTTTATGCTTTTAAATCTACTCCACGATAACGTAGGCAGATATCTGTTTAAATAAAGTATATTCCAGATTAGTTTGATGATGTTTTATTCCATATAATTTTTAAATATACATCAGTTATTTTTTATCAGTTTGGCAACATTATCCTGGGCCTTTCCCTGTAAATGTTTAACATCATAGAGTCGGCAATTAAATAAATATAGAAAAAAAGAAATGATTTGATTAAAAGTACGAGTAATGATAATAAAATTAGAATATTTTAAAGACAAAATCCATAATGTTTGTAACGGTAGGATACTTCTTAGGGCGCACTTAAACTACGGAGCCCCTCAGGTGACATTTTTCCCCCGGAACTTAATTCGTTTTTTACGAAATAATAATTCGTAATTACGAAATAATTATTCGTTTTTACGAAATATTAATTCGTTATTACGAAATATTAATTCGTTTTTACGAAATATTAATTCGTTTTTACGAAATATCAATTCGTTTTTACGAAATATTAATTCGTAATTAGGAAATGTTATTTCGTAATTACGAAATATTAATTCGTAATTATGAAATATTAATTCGCTTTTACGAAATATTATTTACCTTAGAACGTTCCTTTACCTTTAGTCACACGTCTTGTGCGCTTGAAGACCGTTCTACGGTCGTTGTCAGATCGTCTGAGAGTCGCCAGTGAGTCGTTCACTGCAAAGCAAACGATTAGTAACAACCAAGTAGCGATTGAGTAACGGCTGACTACCGATAGACGAACGTGTGCAATGCTCAGTGAAAGTTAGCAAAACGTTCCATGAACGTTCTTACAAGTTCTTTAGCGTTTGAAATTTAAACGTTGAAGAACGCTGGTCTGAGTGAGAACTGTTGTGCATGTTCAAAACTTTTTTCCGGACCAGCGTTCTACACCGATTCCTGGCGATAACAGACGTTCACTGGCGTTCACACAACGTTATTCTGGCGCTATTCTAGCAACCATGGACAACTTTCTAGATTTTTATACTTCACAATAGCAGGTGTCAAGTGCTGTGTGGCAGCTGTAAAAAGTTGCCCCGTACTTCACTTCAGTGTTGTTATATTTTTCTGGTCCTTCGGGATCATTGATGCCAACACTATTAAGTGTTGAGAATTGAGTACCGCTCAAGCCGGTGCTAGGGGCTTGAGGGATGTTGCACGTATTCATTACCCCTCATGTACAGACTCAATCAAACCGAGTCTGCAATTCACTTGTAATTTTGTTGTGATTAATGCTTCCGAGGGATAACTTTGTTTCCAGATTTTTTACAACGTTTCCAAAAAACGCCATAGAACGCTGACCAGTTCGTAATGGTGTGACGGCCCCATTAGGCTTCAAGACCACATTGGAGATCCTTTAAAGTCCTGTTCAATTAATCTTAGACTGGCTTTTCCCAACCAACATTCATATTTTAATTTCTTCATTTATAATGTCAACATAACAGTTACGTGTGTTATGGTCATTAAATCGATACCACCATATTTAAATATTTTAACTTTATATGTCAATGTTGATTTTATCTATTTATTTATTAATCCGTTCATCGATCAATGCACCTATAATAGGTTTTAGGGGTCATGCATGTATAACGGTTCAAGAACAAAACAGTACAATGTATACTCATTATGTAAAATAAAATGGGGAATCATTACGTAGTAAGAGAATAACAAGCGAAGGTCCTCAATGCAACAAGGAAATAACCAAATAAAACGCACCTTAGACATTGAGTATAATTGACACCATCAATCATTTTTTTCCATCACTCCATCATGTTGAATCCTTCAGTATTCAGGGCATATACAACAGTTTGAAGAATCAAAGAGAGTAAAAGAACAAGAATAAAGATCAACAAGGCAAAGGCAACATTCACAGGACGCTGCCCCCCGACACACTCAAGTAGGGCACCCAGAAGGCACCAAACAGAAACCCGGAGTGGACAAAAGGGTGAAAGGAGTGGGACATGTAATGTGAAATAATATAAACTAAAACGGGCCCATATGGGAATTTAAGGGATAAGGTCTGTAAGGGTGAAAAGGGGGTTGGGGGGTAAAAATCGGAGAGGGGGGATTGAGAAAACACCTACCGTCAACGACAATCCAACAAGACAGACATCACAAAACATGTAAACATCGAAAGCAAGGAACAATACAGACATGAAAAACACGTGAAGGAACACAGAAGGAGTACTGCCTTGGAACGGTCAGTAGTAGTTAAACCACTGGGGAGTTTAAACCGGTTTTAGGCGCGCCAAACCTCAATTTAGCCCCAATATGTTCCTGAATGACACGAAAATGTATATAAAATTAATCCCCGCCAAATGAAATTCTAACAATGGTCATGGTTGCATTAGACGAAATATATAAAACAGGTAAAAATTGTGTAAATATGTAGAAAAAGGTACAGTCTTATGACCATAACCAAAGTACTCGATGCCTTAAAGGAAAGCAGAGCAACAAGAAAATCACACAAAATATGACGAAGCAAGACAGAAGACGAACATTAAGGCAATTCAGTCCCAAAGGGCTTTAAGAACTATCCATCGTAGAGTCTCCCACTTAGTCCGTCAGATGTAATTAAAAGAGGAAGGCGTAGCGTCCAACTGTAAAGGGGTTGAACACCAAGCATGCGGTATGCCTTAAAATAATTGGGTCATAACCTCTTTTAATAAACCGTTTGATAATTTTAGTGAAATTACTATGACCCATGATCCTACGAAGTTTGTAAACCACATCTCCATAGAAGTCAGGCCTGCTAATACCTAGTCGTAAAAGAGTTTTTAAATAACAATTGAATTTTAAAACTAAGTCTGAATTACGATGGTAAAACTTTGTAAAATATTTACGCAATTTATGATAGCGATAACCTTGTTTAAGAAGTTTGTTAGTAATAAATAAATTGCGTTCATTAAAATCATCAACACGACTGCACGCCTTAGCAAATCTAATTAATTGAGAAATATACACCCCATATGATGTAGCATGAGGAACATCTCCGTCTAAATGTGGATAGTTCACAATGTTAAAATCAAAATCATCTCTTTTATCGTAGATTTTAGTTACTATAGCACCGTCAATGATAGAAATGTTTAAATCCAAAAAAGAAGCAATAACGTCTGAAGTGTTAGTTTTATTCAATTTAAGTTCACTGGGATATATTTTAGAAACCAATTGATCGAAATAAGGATTATTAATGTTAAGAATATCACCTAGGTAGCGGAAAGTGTTGTTAAATGCATGTATAATTTCCTGATGTGAAGTAGGAGAAAGACTTAACATAAAATCCCTCTCATAGCAGTAAAGAAATAAATCAGCTATCAGGGGGGCACAATTAGTTCCCATAGGAATGCCTATTATCTGTTTGAAAACTGTATTACCAAACATGACATAAATGTTGTCTAATAAAAAAGAAAGTGCTTTACAAACTTCGTCACAGGTCCACATTGTATATTGTTTAATGATACCATTGTAGAAAGCCTTCTTTGAATTGCATGCAAGAAACGTGACCTGTTCTCTTGCAAATGTTTTTTTGAATTAAAGATAATAATTTATCATTTATAAGATTATGTGGCAATGTAGTATATAGGGTAGAGAAATCGTAAGTACTTACAGATGAAGCTTGATAATTCTTAACTTTAAACTTATCTAAAATTTCAGTTGAATTTTTAACAGACCAAAAAAGCCCGTATTTTCATAAACTGTTTCACAGTATCTAATCACATGTGTCTTGATGGCAGTAAGACAAGAAGTCAATAAAATAGAAAGATTACTGGTAGTACAAGATGTAGAATTAGCAATAAAGCGGGCTTTATATGGATGTTTATGTAATTTAGGAATCCAGTACATGATAGGAAGTTTAAGCTCTTTCTCATCAACACGTACTTTAAAGTTAGAAATACTAGAAATATGACTGTTCACAATATCTGTTTCAGAAAGAACGGTTTTAGAATAAGCATTAGTGCTGTTAAGTTCATTTTGTAAAACATTTATATAATGAATACGTCATACGATAATTATGTTATTGGCCGCCTTGTCAGCCGGAACTAAAACAAATTTAGAGTGGAACGCTAATATATCCTTTCTAAGATGCCGTAAAGTAAGTCTAGGTTTAGGTGGTAAAAGATGTTCATTCCCACGATAAAATTCGATGCGTGATTCAATAATATTAAATATATTATGTTTCCATGTATTAAGTGCATTACTATCAGCATTTTCGCGACGCCACCATTTTACTGAAAAGCCCTCGATCGATTCAGCTATCTGACTTCGACAAGCATTAAAATCAATATCGGAAGGAATTCTATATTAAGGTCCTTTTAGAAATAAACTACGGATTCTCTTGTCGTTTATTATATCAAAACACCAGTGATAATATGGCCAAAATCCAAGTTACAGAATGTAGAATTGTTGCAGTCTCAACTAGTTGGTGTATTAGACTCAACGTCTAGGTCGCAGACAATTTTGTTATTATTGAATATGATATTTCTGACAGGTGTTTTATATTTATAGCAAATAATTGGAATTTTTGAAATATTTAGGAATCGCGTCGGTAACGCGTTTATCACGAAAAATACTAGGTCAATACCTTTGTTTAGAAAAGTAATTTAAAAAAGTCCTGTCTTTGTTCGCGGGTGTCGATATGGGGTTTTTAAATATTTTGTTTTAACTTTTTTTAAAAGGTGGGCCTCCCAGTATAAAAAAGGATCAGTTTGGATAATTTTTTGTTATCACTTCTTGGGTCAAAATTTTTAAAAGAGCCCAAAGAGAAAGAGGGGTTTTAGACGTAAAAACATTTTTCCCCCAAATTAGTCAAGATTTAATTTAAAAATTGGGAAAACGACAAAAGGGGGGACTTCGTTTAAACTAATTTTTGGGGGTTTTCCTTTTAGTCTAACAAAATCAGGGGCCAAATTTATTTTTTAATTTAACAAAAGGGGACGTCTTTTTGGGTTCATTGGGTCGAACCACTAAAAAAACGGGCCTTTCCCTCTAGGTCAAAGATGGCGGAGAAAGGTAATAACACGCGTTGTGTATTCTGATTCTTTTCATATTTAACACCTTACAAAAGATATGACTGAAAGGAATTAAATTTTTTTTTATTGCAATGAGGTATAAATTAAAAACAACATACAAGATAAACAAAATAGTGACAATACATGTGTAACTTGGCGTAGGCCTACCGATATTCAATCCAGTTTGGATTTCGTAATCGGGCAACTTCGTACTTGTATCCTTAAAAATCAATTCAGCATAAGAAATGAGTTTTAAAAGCTCTACTGTGAGCCAGTAAAGTGTTTATTTTTAAAAGTCGAACCTTCATGGAATGCAAGACTTTAAGAGTTATAAAACAGTAAATAATTAATAATGAATATGATCCAAAATCAGAAAAAAATGTCCAATCTTTTAAATTAATTTATTCAAGATACATTTATAAACTGTATTACATTGTATATAAATCTGTATCATCCTCACAACTTTGGCCTGTTAAAAATAATCTGCTATTACATATTCATACAGATGAATGCTGAAAACCTACAAATCAAGTGGACTTGCTACATTTGCCACTCCAAAGCTCCAGACCACTCTATAGCATCATTAAAGGCTCAAGAAAAATCTAAGGAAACAGAAATATTCGTTGACGGAGATTACAGGTACCAGAAGTTCAAATAGTAATTTTGTATTTTTCATGATTTCATATCAATTCATACAGAGAAAGTGAAATGCAAAAATAGGTATAGAACAATGAAAAAAATAAAACTTAATTGTAGAACATAGCAGGCTGTGTTTCATCTAGTCTATTCATAATAGATAATGTAAAGTCTAGGATTTTTTTATTCTATAGCTGAAGCCGAATACAGGCTACATACCGCAAGAAAATTTCTTTAAAATCATGTAATTTTCCCCTGAATTGAAACTTATTCCTGTAAATTTGATCCCACTTCCAGCTATTTGCCATAAAATTTATCCCCATAATTGCTAATTTTCCCAAAAAATTGAACGCTAGAGCAACATCCCCAAAGCCTTATACAAAACCTGAAAGTGAAACATCTTGCGCCTCCTCGCATTAGCAGGACAACAAAATATTGGAATCATTGTTATCAAAGGACTAGAAAAACATAACAACACTTAAAGGATTATGAGATTTAACCTTCTTTTTTCATCTTGAGCACCTGTCTAGAGAATGATAAAGTAACAGTATATTGTAGATGAGAACATGTTAATGTAATCAAGACACTTGTTGAATTTTATTAGAGTGATTACTTTTTTAATACTTAGATATAATTCGTTATTATAATCTATTTTAATTTTTGTTTTAAAATTCAGGATTTATTTTCGCTGTCCACATTGTCGTCTATGTTTTCATGCCAGTTGTGCTTATTACGAGCTAGAACTGCATCTTACGAAAGAACTGAAGAGGACAATCTGTGAGCAGTGTGCTTCTTATACAGTACATGTAATATGAATAAGAAATTAAGTGTTAAGTTTTCCTGATCCATTATTGCTGCTTTTCGTAATGTATGATGTACATTTAAAATATTTGAATTGTATTGATTGTTGTTTAAACTTTCATGCCCATTCATATGGCTGTCTATTATTCTTTAGTGTGTACATGTATAAG